>NC_044907.1:81325584-81464107 GCF_001633185.2 Quercus lobata
GTATGTACTATCAAAAATTCAGTTCAAAATATTTTTTCTATAATTTATTAAAAATCATGAAGTTCATCTGACTCAAATCTGTATAAAGTCACAAAAGAAAAATACTATAATTTTAACACTATGCCAAAAATTTTGAGACTTGATTAAACCTTAAAACTACATATGTTAGTACATATAAACAACTAGGATTACAACCCATAACCTCATATAACAATCATCACAACACAAGTCAAGAAATTCAATCTCATAACTCATATAGACAATTTATCAAACACTTGGTAAGCAAAAGACACATGCTCATATTACTTGCACAAATTTATAGGTAACACCACAATCACAACAATATATGCCAAAAACATTTCAAAAATGCAAGGAAACCCTTTTTCTAAAATTAATCCAATCTCTCATATAAATCAAAATCCTAAGTGATTTCTCAAGAAACCTAACTCACATGGTTGCCAAACAACAAAATCTATTTCATAACTCATATAGGCAATTTATCAAACACTTGGAATGCAAAAGACACATGCTCATATTACTTGCACAAATTTATATTTAACACCATAATCACAACTACATATGCCGAAGACATTTCAAAATGTAAGGAAACCCTTTTTTCTAAAATTAACCCAATCTCCCATATAAATCAAAACTCAAATGATTTCTCAAGAAACCCAACTTACATGGTTGCCAAATAACAAAATCCATCTTGTAACTCATATAGGCAATTTGTCAAACACTTGATAAGCAAAAGACACATGCTCATATTACTTGCATAAATTTATATTTAACACCACATATGCCAAAGAAATTTCAAAATGCAAGGAAACCCTTTCCTAAAACTAACCCAATCTCTCATATAAATCAAAAACCTAAATGATTTCTTAAGAAACCTAATTCACATAGTTGCCAAACAACAAAATCCATTTCACTCCATTAAATTAAAAACCTCCAATAAGATTTTAAATGTACCAACAAACACAACAAACTACTTTTAAAACAAAACCCATAACATAAAGAGCAATCCTAACCAAGGTTTTCAGACCTGGACCGTTCATTGAACCGTAAAAGGGAGAGGTTCAAGATTTTTGAGGTCCAACCGAGGTCAAACCGGGATCGAACCATGATGACGTCATAATTAATTTAATTATTATTTTAATATAAATAAATATATTAAATTAGTATAAATAGGAAATTTAACTAAAATAATCCAATTAAATATAAATATCTATATTTCAAATATAGATTTTCATATCATAACTTTTACAAGACAAATAAGAAATATCAAGTCCTAAGCAAATTTAAATATAATATCTATTTATTTATTTATTTATATATTGATTAGTTAAACTTGTAATAATAATAATTATTATTATATTAGAATTAGAAAGACATTCAAATAAAATAAAATAAATTGTGGGGTTAGAGAATTTGTGATCCCGGCCCACTTTGCATTAGGGCCCAAGGCCCACGCCGAGGATAGGCGTTGCCGAGGACATGTAACGGAAGTCCAAATGGCCTAAAGATACGGCCCAGGACAATTCTGTTCTCAGCATCCCAAGGCACTCCTAGAAAAAAGGGTGAGTATGGTATAGGAGCAGTTCAAGGAAAAGCTAAACACCTCTGCATTAATGGGAAAAAGACCTCTGAGCAGTGTGGCGACAAGGGACAAAGGAAAGGCTGCCATTACTGCAATTAAGTACTCTGCGTCTGATAGAGCAATGCTTTGCAGCTTTACAACCACCCCCAACCACTTTGAGTATGGGCTGATAGGACAAGTATCAGCCCTAGAAAGCTGGACCTACACGTGGACGTTGGAGGGAAGGTAAAGGCTAGTATAAAAGGAGAAGGAAGCAATCCATAAGGAGGGGCTGGGGGGGCCAGGGCTAAGAACCAGAGTCACCCAGACCGTGCCGAGGAGAAAAATCTTCTTGGGCAAGCATAGTTCACCCTTGTACAATCATCTCGAACACCATGACTGACCACTGTCCAATAACCAAGGCCTAGCCTTTTAGCCCACTCTCTACAAATTTTATTGTTTGGGCTTTTAACGTTCGAACCCAATACTAATTTGGGGTCGCTATAAATTGAGTTCCTACAATTGGCGCCGTCTGTGGGAAGGCTTGTGCGTTGGCGCAGGCGGCGATTAGTTATGGAAGGATCAAGCCCCTGTTAACGAGGGTCCCTCGAGAGAAATAACTTCGGCAGAGATGCAAGCTATGTGAAAGCCCCTCTATTATTTCCAGCAGCGCACGGTGGTTGCCTTAACGCAGCTCCCACTCGGGGCTACCCTTCGAAGTGCAAGTGGCAAGGGCAGTTCTAGGGGCTTCCAATATCAAGTCAATGCCCCACAACTTTGTCAAGGGGCTAACCCTCGAGTTATAAAGAAAATCTAAGTTTTGGACAGAACCAAGGTCTTGTATGGTCCTCGGACTCAAACCTATGGGGAAACCAACTACTTAAAGAAAATCTAAGTTTTGGACAAAACTAAGGTCTTGTATGGTCATCGGACTCAAACCTATGGGGAAACCAACTACTTAAAGAAAATCTAAGTTTTGGACAGAATCAAGGTCTTGCATGGTCCTCGGACTCAAACCTATGGGGAAACCAACTACTTTAAAGAAAAACTATAAAGTTTTGGACAGAACCAAGGTCTTTCATGGTCCTCGGACTCAAACCTATGGAGAAACTAGTCACTAGAAAATGGCCTAAGTCCTAGACAGAATGGAAATCCCGCGCGGTCCTTGGATTCCCAGCTTTAAGAAAACTAACACAAACCGAGTGTTTAGACCCGGTACAGTCATACCTCGGTCCTCGGACTAGGTGCCAAAAAAAGGGTTCAGGCTATGAATTGATAGGAACGTGGCAAAGTACCCTAGTGCTCGGTGACCCTCTCGGATAGTTCATTTTAGGTTACTCATCCTCGGGTGATCACCCCGTATGCAATACAGAGCATTCAACAGTTATTTCGGCCAGTCTCATATGGCTTACCTACTTCAAGTCGGCATTATTGTGTCCATCAGTTTTAATGAGTTTAAAGTGATAGCTCTTTGTTAACGAGGGTTTCGGCCCAAAGTATTGTTCAAAAGAAAAGGACCCCAGCACATCCATTCACAAAATAATTATGGCAGAAAAGTAAAAACACGCAAAATGGGATAAAGTCATCTTTTATTAGACAAGGAAGTAGTACAGCGTACAATAAGAGGGTTAAACAAGCCTATACCAGAAGCTAAGTACAGAAGCGAAAAGAAAAGCAAAAAGAAAAAGATACAGGGGAATGATAAATCCTTCAAAATTTAGCCCTAACAGCAACTAAGCTCGTCAAGATGGCACCGGTGATGGAAGAGAAGAAGAAGCAGAGGCAACTGGGTGGCACCAGTGATGGAAGAGAAGAAGAAGCGAAGGCCCCTAAGTGGCACCAGTGATGGAAGAAAGGAAGAAGTAGGGATGCCTAATCCCCGTACCAGCTCTGACTACAATCGAGCAGGTATCATATTAGCAGTGCTCGGGAGAGAGCGGATGGTACCGACGATGAGAAACCTCAGTGCTGTCGCACCAAAAATTTGATGTGACCTCTACCTGCTTCGGATTTTGGTTGAAGGAAGAAGAGGCTCCTTTCTTGCCTTATCAAGGGGAAGAAGTGTCTTGAGTCTTTGTCTCCCTTGCCCTGACCGGGCCATCTTGAGTCCCGGAGAAACCCAATGCTTCTGGAGAGGGTGTGGTCCCTTTGCCCTCACCCTAGACTTGACCATATCACTCCCTAAGGCTTAGTCACACTGGTAGTGGGGACTTTGAGCACAACTAGAGGGTTAGGGATTTGAAAAACTTAAAGGGTCTGTACGTAAAGGAAATGACCTCCCACCGTGCTTCTTATATGGAGAGCAAGCCTAACGGCATTTAAATCTGTACAAATCTCCATGAAAAACTGCAAACGAGATAAGTCCCGCTCAATTTCCAAAGCAGCCTTCAGCCATTGGAATTGCGTCGCCTCGTGAAAAGACCTTATTAAAGGCGCGCCCTGTGTACCGAAACGGCAGGAGCACAGCGTGGGTGAACCAAAAGAATGTCTTACAATCTGGAGCGTGTTCCAAGCAAACAAAAAAGCTCCAGCATTGATGAAGGATAAGACTTGGCAAGTCGTGACATAGGCCCGACGTCATCAAAATCCTCCTCTCCGTCCGAGGAGTCGGACAGCAGGATTTTGAGGGGTTATTGTGGGGCCAGAGAATTTGTGATCCCGACCCACTTTACATTAGGGCTTAAGGCCCACGCCAAGGATAGGCGTTGCCGAGAACATGCAATGGAAGTCCAAATGGCCTAAAGATACGGCCAATGATGATTCTGCTCTCAACATCCCAAGGCGCTCCTAGAAAAAAGGGTGAGTATGGTGTAGGAGCAGTTCAAGGAAAAGCTAGACACCTCTGCATTAATGGGGAAAGGACCTCTGAGCAGTGTGGCGACAAGGGACAAGGGAAAGACTGCGATTACTGCAATTAAGTACACTGCGCTTGACACAGAAATACTTTTCAGCTTTACAACCACCCCCAACCACTTTGGGTATGGGCTGATAGGACAAGTATCAGTCCTAGAAAGCTGGACCTACACGTGGACGTTGGAGGGAGGGTAAAGGCTAGTATAAAAAGAGAAGGAAGCAATCCATAAGGGGGGGCTGGGGGGGGGCCAGGGCTAAGAACCAGAGTCACCCAGACCGTGTTGAGGAGAAAAATCTTCTTGGGCAAGCATAGTTCACCCTTATACAATCATCTTGAACACCATGACTGACCACTGTCCAATAACCAAGGCCTAGCCTTTTAGCCCACTCTCTACAAATTTTATTGTTTGAGCCTTTAACGTTCGAATCCAATACCAATTTGGGGTCGCTACAAATCGAGTCCCTACATAAATTATTTAAATTATTTAATAATTATTATATACTTAATTGTAAATATCAATTAAAATTAGAGCAATAATAGTACCATAACATTTTATACAAATTTTGCCACAATTTGCCACGTGATGAGATGTGAGTGGTAGAAATGTAAACCCATAATTTTTTTTTCATTACTCACACTTTGCCATGTGTCAAATTATAGCAAAAACTTGTGTAAAATATTGTGATACTACATTACTCTTCAAAGAATAATGCTAGAGATACAAATTATTTTACAAAAAATTTTACAAACTATTGATGTGTTGAGTGATTATTGGTAAATAAAAATATGATATTAATGATGGGCCTAGTAAGAGGTTGGTCACATCAACATTTTGTAAAAATGTTATAAAATAATTTGTGTCAGAGCATTACTCCTCTTAAAAATACTTAAAATATTTAATACACCAAACAATACATGTCACATCATGCAGGGAAGCTGAAAATAAAAAATTTGAATCTAATGGCTGAAATTTTTTTGCTTTTATTAAAAAATTAAAACCATTCATCATTCCGATGTTAGCCATGTGAGAGAATGCTTGTCACACTCACATCAAGCTGGCAGCTAAAAAAATTCTCAATCTAATGGTTGAAAATTTTTTCCTTTTATTAAAATTTTAAAACCTTTCATCATTCCAATGCATGTCACGTGAGAGACCTAGGAATTCAAAACTCAAAAAGGAGTAACAAAGTAACACAACAAAGAAAGAGAACACATTACAGAGTGATCTCCATCAACGAAAAAAAAAAAAAAAAGAGAAGAAGAAAAAAAAGAAGAAAGAAGAAGAAGTAGCAGCAGCAGACGATGAAGGTGTGATCGGCAACTGTTTGGGCAATCTGCTGGCTGCTGCTTCAACTGGGCGCAGACCCTGTTTCATTGTGTTCTTCTTCTTCCTTTTTTTTTTTTTTTTTTTTTTTTTTTTTTTGAGGAACTTGTCTTCTTCTTCTCTGGTTCTTTTTTTTTTCCTTACAAATATCTTTGTTCAAGATCTGAAATTATCAGATCTCCTTCCGATCTTAGTTCTTCTTCGTGCTCTTTCATTTCTTCTAGATCTGATCATAACTTCATACCGGTGTGTTGGCCAAAATTCACCGAAAAAGCTGAAACAAAAAGAAACCGTTCGAACCTCAAAAACCGGTCACGGTTCACAAAACCGGACGGTCGGACCGCGGTCCGTGCGGGTCCAAGCTTTTTTGGCATGAAATAGTTCTTCATCCTAAACAGACTGTAAAACTGAACAGTTTGAGGTTTTTCTGGTCGAACTGTACGGTCCGGTCCGGGTTTCAAAACCTTGATCCTAACAATATAGGATAAAAACCCAAAGATATTAGAAGGTGGGTCATGGAGATTTTATCTTAGATTCATGTTAGGAGAAGTCAAGCCATGGATAAGAGTTTGATGACTGAAAATCTAGTAGAAGCTAACCAAGAGACCAAGAGGGAGGAGAGATTTGGTAGAGAGATAGAGGGAAGTTTGTGTTTGTATCTGAGTTTGTGTTTGTGTTAGGGAGTGAGTGATAATGAGAGAGGGAGGGTTGAAAAATTTTTAAGTGAGTGGGTGGGAGAAATGAAAATTTTTTTGTTGAAATTTAACCCATTTAAGCTGTCGCTGTTTCTAACTTTTTTGTTACGAATTATGATTTCGTCGCTAAAGCTACTAGTTTATATGCATTGGACTTTTGGCGACGATTTAGTTTTGTCACTATTGGTTACCTTTGGTGACGAAATGAGTTTCGTCGCTAATACTGTTCAAAGCAACATCTATAGCAATGAAATATTTCGTTAGTAAAAATCTCAACTTTTAGCGATGAAATATTTCGTCACTATAGATTAATTAAGTTCGCACCTAGTTTTTCCCCGTTGGCGCCCTTGTTTCAAATCAACAATAGCGACAAAAATTACTTTTTGTCTTCAAATGTTATAATTTTTTTCATTATTAGCAACGAAATCCATATTTTGTCACTAAATCTGTAATTTTAGCGACGAAATCCATAAGTGGAAATGACCCCTGGGCAAAGATATCTTAGTTCATAGCTACTCACAAAGTTTTTAGTAGGTTTTTGATGAGATAAGCATCCAAAAGGTCACCTACGTGATCAACAAGTGGAGGGCTAGGATTGAAAATAATAGGACCATATAAGGGAAAGGCCCTCATGAAAAATTGGGCAGGTAATCTGAGGAAAAAAAAAAAAGAAAAAAAAAAGAAGGAACACCTTATACTTAGATAAACGTGAGTGAATATAAGAACATTCATCCTCGGACTTGGGAGTGTTATTCATTTCAAATTGTGTTTTCGTATCTTCTTAGCATGAATCCAATCTATTGTGGCCTATACTTGATTTGTTGAGTCTTTTACCTGTAAAATCCACTTTCTATCAAATATATTGTTTTGGGTTTGTTGGGCCATCATCCATTTTTAGTGGGATGAGAGTCTAATTCTAGTCCTGACTGGAAGTATATTAAGATACCAAAGGAAGTGATGAAGTGAGCAAGGCACAAACCATTTATTAATGTTGATTGAAGTTGAACCATCAGCTAATGGTGATCTGAGCCTGAGGTGAGGGTTGATGATTGCATCTATATATTTAATTTGTCCAGCAAGTAAGGGCAACCAACCAACCACAGTATAAGTATAGTATAATTCAATTTAATTGTTGCACGTGTATTTCGATCGATCATGCCTATTTGTAAAGGTCGTTTAAAATCATGATTTTTCTTCACGAAATTGCAATGCCAAACAAATGGGGGGCAGCTGCAGCTTTTAGTTGGGTGAGCAAATATAGATCGAGTTGTCCATGTGCCCATTGGCTATTGGGTATTGCAGGCAAAATGGGCCTTTGATCTCTTGTTGATGGTTTCCTGTTGCCGCCAGTTTTTCCCGCTTGCTTCGTCACAAAAGCCGTTGAGGAAGTTTACCCTGTATCTGGTTTTTACTAGGACTGGGTCTATGAGTTACCAAAAATAGTCATATGCTTTTTTATCACTTTGCATCTGGATGAGATTTCATGGTAAAATTGAAAATGAAAACTGCAGTGAGTAATAATAGTCAATAGATAGTCAAGAAATTCACTAGGCGACCATTGATTTTGGAGAAAAGGTTTTTGCTTTGACACAAAAGAACTCAATACAATGTACTGGTGTGACGTCTTGGATATGGGCATAAAAAATTGATTTCTTGTTGTTATGCCTTTTGAAACCGCGTACCATGGTCCATACATACTGATACTACTGTGTTTGCCTTGCCTACAATGAGCTTCTCCATTCATGCCCAATTGTTTTGTTTTTGTTTGTGAGAGAAGTCCAACGCTAGCTGAAACCGACCTATGCTATTTGGAACCAAAGCATAGCCATTCAGTAATTCACCTTTCAAACCGGCCCCCATCTATGTCACACTCATGCATGTCGCTATTTTAATTATTAATTAAAAGGTTTCCTATTCACCTTTCCGAAGCCAAAATCTTCTATTTGCTAATGCTTTGGATTCTGGGATTAGGACTACAACTCAAGCCAACCTATCTCAACGTCTCATTGCAATTTATCCTCTTAATTAATGTATTATGTATTTGAAACTCCTACATCAACATTCAATACTCTCACAAAGATCTAACCAACACTGGAATTTGAAGTCTTCTTTAGCCATAGCACCAGGCTATCTAGCTATAGGTCGGCAATTAAGACGTTGAATTTCACAGTAAGTTGAAATTGAAGTCAAAATTAGGTGAAGAAATTGCTAGATATGCAAGTCAAATAAGTTAGCAATATGTTTGATGTTAAAGTAAGCAGGCACTACTGGAAAGTCTTCTCTTTCAGTGGGCTTTGCAATTTGCTTTGCTTTATCCTGATTAGCAATAGTCCGTTCATAGCAATATTTTTTTTGGTCATTAGCAATTTGTTGAATTTTGCCATTCTTATTCTATAGAATAGCGCCACATAATGCCTAGAATTCTTAGGAATCCAATCAAAGTCTACAATAGAAGTTAAGGTCAAAACCACAAAAATGTAAACTAGTGAGATACGTTGTACTAAAGCAGCTTATTAAGACTTCGTGTTACTAATAACTCGAAAAGTTACAATATTTCTTAGGGAAGTGTGAACTTTGAAGTTAAGTAACAAAGCCTTGAAATCTAATACTAGAAATAAGATCGCGCGCTTCTGCTCCAATATAATAAAGATTTAAAGTCTGGGAGGAACTCATTTTTCATATGTGAATTAGATAATATCCCATCCCACACACAATAATTTGACAATAAGAATGACCGAATAGATCAAAGTTAAAACAAGCACCCCCCCGCCTCTTTTTTTTTTTTTCAAAAAAGAAATTCTTGAAAAGTCTGAGCAGAATGAATTATACGGATTTTGCAATCGAATCATGTAAGTTTTCTCTTTTTAGAATGCAACATCACCAAGAATGATATTTACGACAACAATGATAATGCATTATAGGTTTGTTCATAGTTGTTTTGTTTGTTTAGACGAATAAGACTAGAACATTCACATCAAATTTGCTAAAATGTGTCAAACTTATAATTTTTTAGCACCTAGCTACAGTAAATTGTCATCTCCAGTAGTTTATTTATTGTAGCTAGATGTTAAACACAAAAAACATTATTTAAATGAAATTTAGAGAGAGAGAATTGAGTGGTAAAAGAAAGAATAAAAAAGAATAAAGAAAATATATTTAAATGAAGTGGTAAAATAATAGAGTATTCAATGTTTGGTATATTGTAAAGTGTGGTGTGTTAAAATAAATAAAGTAACTTTGAGTTACTAAAAACTAAATTTTTTATCACATTATTTGGTAAATGCTCTAAGCACCTGACTTTTTAGGTAAGGTTACAATAGCTTGTGTAATACTCCATGAAAAACAGTACATAGTATTAGTGTATTACTAGTCGTTTGTAAAATTCTTTGTCCGACAAAATATTACTGCTGCTTGGCATCCCTTAGTAACTTTGTTGGATCTATCCCTTGGAGAAGGAGATGGATCCTGCTTTTATTTTTCTAATAAAATTTTTAAATTTTTGTTGGGATTGTGAATGATTGAGACGACGACAACAACAAAAACAACCCCACACACACACACACACACAAAAAAAAAAAAAAAAAAAAAAAGAAGAGAGAGAGAGAGAGAGAGAGAGAGAAAGAAAGGAGAAATAGAAAGCAGAAACATAATTAATATGGCGTGGCCGAATAGCCTATATTCACAGTAAAAGTCCTAAACAACTACGTTTTTACTATTAAGATCTCAATTTTAAAATAGACCCCATATTATAGTTACTCACATGGACTACCATTGGGATTGTAGAATTTGCACTACAAGTAAAACTATGAATACTTTTGCTTACTCTACAAGTACATAAACATACAATGAGATTTCTAATGATATTTTTGGATGAAGGAATTTAAAATGATTTGGATTTCAATCATTAATTTAAATAACTTCATTGTTTTTAGAAAAATTCATTTAAATAACTTCAACATTGTTTAAAATAACAATTTTTCTTCAATTGATGAAATTTATAGAGGGATTTTTTAGCTTTTATTAATATGTGAGTTTCAAAATGATGGGATGTAACATATCATTTCAAATCCATCACATATCACACATGATTCTTTTTGAGGAAAATATCTAGATTTCTCATCATCATGTATTATATTTATATAGGGCAATTTATACTAGTAATTATTTTTTAAATTCCATAGGTTTATATTCTCAAAACCAAACGCAACCTTTTTTTTTTAAATAAAAAATCTTTTTCAGCCAAAAAAAAGAAGAAGACAAATTATGCATAGGCACATTTTTTTAACATAAACATTCACTTAAATTATATATGAATGTGATGCTAAGAGCCTTATAGCTCAACAAGTTAGCACATCTTGACATTTCTAATAAAGATATTTAAGATTTAAATCTTCTTATCTCCAACTATCGATATATCAAAAGTGAAATTAAGTATATGATTTTCATGGATTGAGGTCATGGATAGAGAGAAGATATGGGCAATGGTTCATGAGAAATCATCCTACCATATTTTATACATAGATAACTGCTTTCCAATTCCAAGGAGATAGGAGGGTTGTCTATGTCTCATACAGCTCTAAGTATGCAAATACTTTGGTATTAATCATATCAATGTCCTAATCAATTGGACACATCTCACCTATATACAATATCACATTATTTTCCAAGATTTATTTTTTCCATGAATCAATAATGCGACAATTATGCATTATTATTACTTCCCCATCAAGACGTATTTTATTAGGGTAGATTCACTTTTTGGGGAAATATTAATTATGATAGAATTTATTATTAGGTTGTAATTGGGGTACCCCTAACCATAGGAAGTTGTACGAACAAAAAGAAGAAGATGCCTTTGGAGGTTGACAATGACGGGTACCATTCCCTCACAGAAATGTTTTCAATTATACACCCTTTTTTTTTGTTTGGTAAGAAAAATTATCAAATTATACATCTCTACCAAACAAACAATAAAAGACAACACTTTTTTGTGGAGAACATGCTTGAAATGTGGAAACAGAATGCCATTCGAAAAGTTGCCTTGACTTTTAGGCTACTTCTATACCATAATATATTGAATTTGCAATTGCATTTATATATATATATATATATATATATATTGGTCAGATTCCATTTGCTTTTTGTGTATAGTTTGATTGGTGATAAATTTGATCTATTGTTGTTGGAAGTAATATCATAAGAGCTTTATTCTGCCAGCATTTAGGGCCCAAAAAGCTCATTTTGACTAGGAATTTTCCAATAACACAACTTTTATTTTAATTATTTCCTTGCTTGCTGTGAATGTTTTCCTTCGGAATATATATAGATTTCTGGGCCAAGCATATGATTTGGCCATATTACGCGCTGTTGCTGACATGTTCTTTCCCACTTTTCTTGTTGATATTGAGTTTCATGGTGGAAAACCACGAGGACTAGTGTCCACTGTCCACACACACAAATATCATTTGTGATGGTACAGATTTTCCTTAGCTGGATCACAATTCATATCTATATATATCTATATATATATATATATATATATATATAACTGTGTTAACTTTAATTTGTCTAGTCTTATCTAATCCACACCATCCTACTGCTAGATTAAGACACGATATCATAATATATATATATATATATATATATAATTTGGTGCATACATCACTACACTACTGTGAAATTAATCAAAGTCCAGTTTGCAAATTAAAATTTCCACTTCATCGGAGATTGTTAAAATCTAAATGCAAAATTGCATGCATTTTAGTTATCATTTTAAAAGCAAGATTCGATAGTGCAATATGGATGGTTTGCATCAAATTCAAAACTTTTTAGCTTTAGGATTATTGATTTGATGAAGGCCTGGAGGCTGGAGTCCTTTAGCTAGCTAGGCCATTATATATTTGACGTCATAATTACGGTTTTTATGCATTTATTTAATTTATAGGAAAATTTTCTTCAAAATGAGTTTTATATATCATTATACAAATGTTTGCTTCTTCTTTTCTTTTTTCTTTTTTTATAATTTTAAATTTGGTGGGGTAAGTTGATTTTCTTGATCTCAACTTGTCCAGGTTCTTTTTTCTTTTTCTTTTTTTTTGGGCAGTAAAAGTGCCATATAAATAAAACGCAATAGAGAGTAACTTGATTTGAACTCAGCAACCCCACAAGAATATTGGATTTCTTTTGTTATATGAGTGATTCTGCCCCGATCTTTATTTTTATCCCACGAGTTTATTTGGTACGGTACTTGAGATCTACTACTAGTCCATGCCTGCAATGATAAACTTAAGAAGTTCAAGGACACGTGAATGTATGCAGCAGGCAGTACCAAGTACCAACCAAATTAATTGTAAAGTTTATTATGATCATTTGGAAATTGGCTGCGCGAAGTTTTCAGTCTGTGTGTCCGTACTGCCCACTTTCCCTTGTCCTCTAATTAAACTGTGGCCTGTGGGTGAGCCAGTGTTTATATGCATGTCCACACCCTTTTTGGTGTTTGGAAAATTAAGGGTTGGATTGAAATTTTTTCAATAATCTGAGAGTGAGGTTTTTTTTTTACTCATTGGGTTGAAACGTACAGCCAAATTCTACTGACGAATGATGTTGGCAAGAGAGTTAGGAAGGATGAAGATATAGATTGATACAGAAACTCGATCTCATAGAAAAATCTCCTAAAATAATGGGAAAATGTGGCTCTCTGAACAAATAATTAATGGATCTGAAAATTTAACACTGAAGCTATAGCATTTGGATTTAATTTAGTTTAATCTTGAGGATGGTGAGAACATTACAAGGCTACATTTCGAAATTATTACTACTTATTGATCTCCCTACACATATTTTCTAGAAACCTTGTAGATATATTCCTCAGTGTCATTGGTATGTGGTGATTATTACTAATTCTCATGTCCAAAAAGAAACTTTATATATATGTTCAATTTATAAATAAAACAAAAACTTGTTCATGTTGAACTAGTAAAGGGTAATTAACAAGTCCTTAAGCACATCTAGTAACTTTTTATTTCTTTTCTAAATTTGCTGGTCCTGTTGTAGCAGCTTTAACAGGCCAATCTGTGTTAACCTTCAAATTGAAGCTTGGCATCACAGCTGCAAATGCTATCATTGATGAAGGTTCTCTCCTCCTCCCACCTTCCCTTTACCCTAGTGGCAAGCAAAAGACATATCCTTTACTTGAGAGCTCAGAATAAACACAGGGTCAAGAACCTTGACAAAAGAAGTCAGACCCTAAAAAACTAGTAATATGCTCCACTAATTAATGAAGGCTCTCTTGGGTGCAGTTTCAGAGATCTCTACCCAACCAAAAAAGATAAAGATAAAGATAAAGCAGATTATAGTATCTGGTTATTTTGATATTCCATGGTGTATAAATTTAGCATTTGGGTTGACCTTACTATTAGAATATCAAACGTATAGCATATATTAGCAAATATATATCATTTTGAAGAGCCCCCAAAAAAAAAAAAAATAAATAAATAAACTTTAGATTGTAGAAATTGGAAGCCTTTCTAATAAAATATATACCTAGGTGTGAAAAGCAAGTTAGGGGTAATGTGGAAAGTGGACTCTGTGTCATGTGACCCCATAAAGAATCCTTCTCATCCTTACGTATATATAAGGACCGGACCCCATGAAAAATAATGCATGGCCATATCAACAACTCTAAGGCCGACCCAGACTCTCTTTCTCATATATGAAAAGTTGAGGGGAATGTCGTCTGGTTCGAGATCATTCATGCAAAGCTAGCACTCAAGGCTACCATCTGAATGATTTCGGACCAGGCTTCATTCCCCTCAACACCTACAACTTCTTTCATGCCTCTATATATAATAATATGTATGAAGAATTAATTATATTTCTTTTGGTAGTACTAGCATTCTTATCTTCATCAACTATACATACATATAACTCATGAACTCTGGAGCCTGGAGGAGCTAACCAGAAATTGGCAACCGCAGAGAGCAGGCACCGACCAGATCAAGCGAGGTAAGATTTAATTAATGTTGAATCTCTTTCAATGTGATGTGTTTCACCTAATTTATTGACGAACAAAAAAGAGTGTTATATAAGTGTGAACATCTGACTGTAAGATTGTGGTCTTCCTTTATCTTTTTGAATTCTTTTTTTTTTTTCTTTTTCTTTTTTTAATTTATTGGGACTTTGCATACATAGTTGATTTTTCCTCGTGGGGTTTGCTTGCGGAGTGAACAAAGAATATAAGCCATATGGCTTTCAAATTTTTCTCCTTTCGAGATAGTGAGAAACTAATTAATAAGAATGAGCTTTTGAATTTCCTTCCAAATTCATCATATATAACTTAACTTTTACCCATGCCAAACTGTGTTTCCACACGGTGGGTCAGATATAACTCCTGTGGGTCAACTTCTATATGAGAAAAGTAAAACAACCATGGCGCGCACACCCACACACCCATATATATGTATGTATGTATGTATGTATGTATACAAAACAATAATATATAGAGATCTACATGTGAAGCTCATAATTTCAGGTTGCTGCAGGAGGTTGACATATACTCATATGTTAGAAGAACTGTAGCTCATTAGAATACACACAAATAAATGTAAGAACATTAAACAGTAATATAAGAAGAAATTCATTCATGAGATAGATGGAACATGCAATTGGCATTGTGGATAGGAAATATGCATGGTATAGGACAATATCAATACCTATTGCCTGTTGGTCAAATTATGTTTTTATCTTTGTGGCATTGATTCGCTTGTGGAAAGTAAGGTTGAAAAGTTGGAATCAAAGTACTTCTTTACGAGAGGATTGATAAGACATGAAGGGATGGTGACGGGATGAAAGATTAGAAAGAAGAGTAGAACTGTTTTACATACTTTTTCAGAAACAATTAAAGTTGTGACTTCAAAATTTCAGTTGTTTTTAAAAGCCTATATAAAATAGTTAACAAGTTAAACCTAGAATTACAAGAGGGGCCTGCCAAGTGCCAACCAATAGAAACTTTGTAAGTCAAAAAAAAAAAAAACCAATAGAAACTTTGTCTGCTTATTTGCTATCCATGCATGTTGATATTTGTGATTATAACTTGTCCACGCATCAATATTGTTAGCGCGCTGGGTTAGTCTAGGGTCTATATATAGGGGATACCATCTTAATTATCTTCTACTTTGAGTTCATGTGTCCTTCTCAACTGATCTCATCTTTCAATCAATTATAAATCATTACTGCACACTGCACCATTATTCACAATATGTATTAATAATTCTCATTTAATGTGACTGTTACATTTTTTAATCATGCGCATCTCACATGACGCACCCTATATACTGAGCAAATAAAAGAGATCCTGGAATGTCTATCAATCGGTGGCAAACACTTATTACCATAAATCAATTTATATTACCAAATGCCTCTCGGGATATTCGGTATTTGTTAGGTCCTTACTGGTCAAACTTTCTCAAAGTTAGATTTCACCTTGGAGAAAATAGAGCCACCCTTCAGGGGTCTCAAATCTCAATCTCGTATTCTTTTTGACATGCCCCTGAACTCTATGGTGAGATTATGAGATAACTGCAACCATAGTGGTAATTCCTCTCTGTGTGGATGTAGGTGCCCCATACCAAGCCTTGTGAATGTTGCTCTTCTTGCTCATTTGATTCATCTCCTCATATTATGATTAGATCCTGCTGGTTTGTCCCAAGGTCTGAATCCATTATATTGTTATAAATTGCGAAATTAGGAACTATCTCCCACCAAATTGAATATGTACTTCATGTAAATAAAAAACAGAATATGATATTTCATGTTTTTATCATTAATTTAAGTTTTTTTTTTTTTTTTTTTTACATCTCATTTCGGTACGGTTTTTGTTATGAAATCACATATTTGCAGTGTGTGAGGAAATTAATTGAGAACGAAAACTTTGATGAAAAATATGTATTTCAATTATGCCTTAATCATAACTAATGAGAGAGAGAGAGAGGAAAAGAAATAGTCAAAACAAATGACGATGTACTTATAAACTTTTGAAACAGAAAATTAAAACACCGCTGTTAATCATTGCCATTTCAGTTGGTTACATGTCTTCAATCTTATGTATAAGATACGCTTTACCCACAAGTCTACTTTCAAAGTCTTTCAGCCCTAGCTAGAAGGCAGCTGCCACCTACTTGGTTGGCAGAAATCAATAAAGGCCACAATTGCATGCCATTGCTGAAAGATCATATGCATTCATGGTAACACGCCTTATTTTGATCTTCATGACCCTCATGACAAATCACTACCAAATTAAATCTATTTAGCTGCCACATAACTCTCGCTTTATCTCTCACAGATCACAACTAGTTATTCTCCTTATATGTGAGAGAAGTGGATTTTATTCTTGAGTATTAAATAATTTTTGCATGCAGATACATATTTAGTATCTGAAATTATGCATATTTATTATACGCTCGAAGTCATTATTAGACCCGTCAAAGACTCAAAGAGGAGAAGAAAAGTATAGAGCAGCCATGAGTCTAAAAAAGGGGCAATTTCCAAAGTAAATCAAATTCCGTAAAGTCGCGTTCAGTTGCATATTAAAGTAATAAATGGATTATCATATAATTTGTTACTTTTTGACTTACGTACCCACCAATGATACTTAGAAAAGCATTCAACAAGAAACATGAAAATCCATTCAAAGAGAGATTTTGTTGGGCATCACAATCACAAGTTTCTGCCAACCTAAAGCTAAATCATGACCAAATTCATCTTAATTCGTAAAATTTAATATAAATAATAATTAATCTGAATAAGTGGTTATCCAACTGTAATAATCCAATCAGTCTGATTAGAACTTTCTAATTAATAAGTCCTTTTATTTTATGTGTGATACTGTTAGAATAACAAAAGATGGAATGATATTGTTATCATTGTGGAGAGGGGGTGAACATTTTGCCAAGACAAGACCTTCCCTTCTTTTTTGGATAAGTAGGTTGATGAGCTGTAATCAAGGACAGAAACCGACCTATATATATGTGTGTGTCCATGTGATAAATTAACTAATAAAATCACATTGATGCCATATTTGAAACTTTCAATTTATATAACTTGTTAGACTATGAGCATCGATCTAAGTTACCTGAAACTACTTGAATGAAAGTAAGAATATATACTACATTTGAGAAAGGATAGACTAAAAACCTTATACATACGGGATGTGAGAAAGGTATTGTACATGTATGCATATGTTATATCATAAAGGACCTAGCTAGTTACTGGATACAATCATCACACAGAACACAATGCTTATGTGGGGAGGGTGGACTGAATTTCAGAATCTGCCCAACGTGGGGTCCAAGACATGTGGCCTCTGATGTATTCATATTATTCATTATTGGAGCAACTTTAAATCCTAAATGTCGGGAAAAAAAAGGTCTATAAAATGCTTGTGGGATTAACATTTCAATTGGAAGAGAGTATAAGATGGAGAAAGGCATACAGTAATATATATAGGTAGTTAGGTAAAATAGGATAGGCTTAAATGCCTCAAAAGGTTTTGTAACTAGTCTCTTTTCGTCGGCAAAGTCCATCCAAAATTGTGGAGAATGCTGTCTTCCGTGTGTGTATAAAGGGTTGGGTTCAAATTACACTTGGTATAATTCTAAATAATGTTACACCACTTAATTTTTTTAATTAGGTGCGAATTTTGACAAATCTACCATTAAATTACATTATCTTCGTATATTCTCCATGCTTGCAAAATTTCGACGTAATCAAAGATTAATTTTCATGTTATCAATCAATTTTTTAAATTCAAGTTTTCGTAGTTTAAAATAATGCATAAAAGGTGAGTTTATGGATCAAATAGTAAATAACATCCAATTGACATAAAAATTGGTATGATTGTTAAGAATATATAAAACATGTAATTCAACGGTGGGATTTTCAAAATATGAATTCTATAACAAATTATTAGGTGGTGTAATATTACTTAGAATTACACCAGGTGTAACTTGAATCCAATCTCTCTCTCTCTCTCTCTCTCTCTCTCTCTCTCTCTCTCTCTCTCTCTCTCTCTATATATATATATATTAATTACTTGTAAACGTGCTAGCGTTTGCTATTACAATGTTTAAACATCCAGTTTTTACTTTTGATTATGGAGAAAGCAGTACCATAAAAAGTCATATTCTTTGGGCCTCTTAACTTATTTTTTATTAGTAAAGAGATAATGTGGGGGAGATAATGCACGGGTCGCTCCAAGACATGTTGATGTTGCAAAAGCCTAAAAAAAGCACATATGTTTTTTTTTTTTTTTTTTTTTTATATATATATATATATAGAATGAAAATTAAATTGTTAGTTTCTAGTAGTAAACCTTGAATCCACAAGAAGTTTATTAAATCCACAAAGATGATAGGTCTAGAATCCACAAGAGAAAACAATAAACAAAGTTTGTATTTTATTAATATGAAAAATTGAATTTTCTTTGGTGGTTACAATGCATTTAAATAGTAAAAATAAAATTTAGGGTGGCTAGAAAACCTAGGACAGCTGGGAATGCTTACAAAATCCTAATTTGACTAAACAACATTAAAAACACCTAAAAACAAGGAAATAAATATCATAAACCTAAAATACCATAAATTACATAAAATACCAAAATTAATATATTGTGGATTTTGTCCTACATCACGTACACATAAAACAACCAAATAGACTAGCATGCCCAATTTAGCCAATGATCCCCCAATGGTCAAGGAACCATGTTTCATGAGGCCTTTGCTCGGGGACTCCTTAGCCTACTCTTTAGGCTACTAAGCAAGGAAAGATTGAGGATTGCCCGAACAGGAAAGTTCAATGAAGTCGAGGAAAGGTAGCAAGTGCAAAGAGACACCAACCAACAATCACTTAGCATTAAATGTTGAATGACCCATTTGAACAATGGAACAACCTACTTCAAGCTTATGCCCTTCCCTAAAAATTGGCAGAGGGACAAGTGATGGGTCTTATGCCCACTACTTCATCCTTTTTTTTGGAAGGCAATCTAGGATGATATAGATACCCCCTTTACTCCTACAAGGGGAGGACGTTTCCTTTTAAAAGGAAAAAAAAAAGGGGGGGGGGGTCACAAGAGAGGGATCGATCAAGAGAAAAAGGAAACCTTAGGAAGAAATTGAGGGAATGGAAGATTGGTTGTTGGAGTTAAAGATCGATTTCTCGAGTCACATTGTGGTTTTTTCACATCAATTAAATTAATTGAGTGTGATTGTTATTAATCTTGACCCACTACAAATAAGATTTTTATTTGAAAGAAACAAAAGAAGGGTTTAATCCTTTTTTTTTTTTTTTTTAATCTCAAGGCAGAAGATCTAAAAGGGTTATAGAGATGGGAATAAGACATTCATGGTTACAAAAGCTTGTGAGCCAAAAAAAATTGATATTGGTACTTAATTACATAATTGTCATCTAATTGTTTCATTCCCTTTTTCAGCTGCTTGGAGTATTCAACTTCTTCTAATTTCCTTGATTTTTGAAATGACAATGTTTTCTTCTTAAATAAAAACTTTGCACATTATAACACATATATGTTCCCCTAACCACAATAAATCTATAATGACCTATAATGGCAATTTTGAAACCACCGATTTTAAACTACCGTAATAGGTCAACCTATTGTGAAAGTTACTAAAAGCGCCGCCATAAGTGTCCTAGAGTGGCAGTTTTTTGTAGTAAAAAGAACACGTTTTTGTAGTAACCTCATGATATTGTGCTGTATAAGCTTTGAAATCTCACAATTTTACAATTATTATTTTAAATTTATAATGTATTTTTTAATTGAATTTAAATTTTATTCTATATTTAAACCCTCAAATAAAATCTTGGTATATCATATTTTCTTTAAATAGTAAAATATATATATGAGTTGGATTTAAGTTACACATTTTTTAAACCATTGGATTTATGTAGATCCAACGATTAAAAAAAAATCTTCATTAATGCTAATACTCTAATTGATCTCATTTATTATTCCTTATTTAATACATTACATACTTATTTCTAAACCCAAAAAAATTTATAGGTCTGTACATTTCTCTCTCTTTCTCTCTCTCCACTGCATGTCTCTCTCTCTTTCTCTTTGCACGTTTCTCTTTCTATCTCTTCTATGGCTCTTCCACCTCCACGCAGGGCCGACCCTTCCACTAGGCCAATTAGGCAATTGCCCCTAAGTGGAAGGGGGGCCCCAAAATTTTAGAAAAGAAGGGGTAGTAGGGAAAAAAAATTGGGTTTTAAATGAATCTAAAAAAATCCGGCACATCCTTTTGACCAAAAAACAAAATTTTTGTTATACCTGGTTAAACATTGGTAGCACAAAAAAAAATTTTGGTCTAAATAAAATCAATTGTTCCAAAAATAACATCATTATCCTCTAAACAAACCAAAGTTCAACAAGATAAACTACAAATCCAGTCTAAGAAATTAACCACAAAACAATCAATAATCAAAACAAATAAAAATCTCAAATCCCTAAAATTTTTACCGTCTCTTTCTCATTCTTGATCTGCTTTTTTTTCTCAACTCTTGCTCTCCGCCTCTCTCATTCTTTCTCTCCACTGTTGCTGGCTGCCTGGCTCAAGCTTCCTCCGATCGCATCAGCCGACTGGCCTTTTTTTTTTTTTTTGGTTTTGTTTTTTTATAGGTGTAATAAGATTTGATTTATGTTTTGTGGGTGGGTCTAGGTAGGCATCCTCTTGGCTTGACTGGCTTGTTTTTGTTATGGCTGTGCTTTTTTTTTTTTTTTTTTTAATTTTAATCTTGTGTTATATATATATATATATATATTAGTTATTGGTAATATAATGAATAAATCTTTATTTATGCAGGTTGAGATTGCTAAAAACTTGTTATTATTCAGTGAAACTATAACAATACTTTTTATAGAAATCAGGTTCTATTTCTCATTTGCTCTACACTTGAAAGTTGTTTTTTTTTTTAAAAAAAAAAAAATTTAGTCTTTATAAATATATTGTTTGATTAGAAATGTCTACTAGAAAATATGCATCTGGATATGTAAAACTAAAAAAAAAAAGAAAAAAAAAAGACAAATTAATTGAGTCTCAAAGATGATGTTTATTATGATATTGATGGTTTAGATTTATTTTCAGAGTTAAAGGTTTTAAAAGAAATTTTACAAATAAAATATTATACTCCAATTGACATACTAAATTATATAAAAAGATTAGATTCATTTCCAAATACATGCATTACTTATAGGATTATACTAACAATACCTATTACTGTAGCTTCTGTAGAAAGAAGTTTTTCAAAATTAAAATTAATAAAATCATATCTAAGATCGACAATGTCTCAAGAAAGATTAAGTGAATTAGCTATATTATCAATTGAAAATGAGACGTTAGAAGAACTTGAATACAAAAATTTAATTGGTCAATTTGCATCTCAAAAGGCAAGAAAAATAGATTTTAAATGAAATATATTATAATATAAAAATATTAAATAAATATTAATTTAATTAATACATAAGTATAAAAAAATGCCTCATTTTAGTTCTCGCCTTAGGCCCTAAAATGTCTAGGACCAGCCCTACCTCCACATCTAGATCGTCGACAGCAAAAAACAAAAAAAAAAAAAAACAAAAAAAAAAGCCATAGCCTGCCTAACTTTGATTAATAACAAAACTATTACTATGTCATTTTGCTGTTATGGATGAGAACCAATTATGCACGAATACACATGGTTTTACTATGCCGATTTATTACTTGGTCCTTTGACATGTAGATGATAATTATAGTTGGAAAGCATTACAATTTGACTCCCTTGATGGTGTAATGCTCTCGAGAAGCAGGGTCCACAACCCAACCTTGCTATAGGACATCTGCATATGCCAACCAAAGCCCTATAGCAATGGAAAATCAAGGATCTAACAATATATCTAACATGCATTACTTCTAGATGACAGCCAATTCTATCTTGTCAACAAGCCTACGGAATTGCAAGCAATGTGCCTGCATCAACAATTCTAGCCAACAACAATTTAACAATAGTTGTAAGGGAACAACTGAAATAAAGCATTGCACAACCGATGGTATTACATCTAGGTCACTAACTATTTTTCTAATACAATATTTTAAATTAAAAACTTTTCTTCTGCAGAACCATAATGAATGTCCACAAATCATACCAATAGTATCGGAAACAACATAATTAGCAAGCCACGATGGGATTTATACATCAACTATTACTATCTTTGAACAATCATCGAACTTCATTTTTCTCAAAGGGCTTCCTTAGTTCCTTTACCTGAATCATCCAACATGAGTTCTCAGGAATTAGAACAGGCTAATTAGGTATTGCTAACAGTTTTTTTCTAATGAATGTCCACAGTTTTTTTTTTTTGCCAGCGACCTAGCCATGGAGGAGATAGAGAAGGAAACTTGCAAATACATATAAAATATTTTGGGTTTAAAATAAGCATGAAATGTATTATATAGCAATAATAAATGAGATTAATTATAATATTAACATTAATGAAGGTTTGAGTTACACTAGGGGTTCGTTTGGATATAACTTATTTTTGGTGAAATTGAAAACTGAAAACACTGTAGCAAAATAATTTTTAAATGTGTAAATAGTACCGTAGGACCCGTGAACAGTGAACAGTATGTGAACAGTGCACTTTGTCTCCTACACAGTGAATCCATGTGATGTTACTATTCATACGCGCAGGGAACAAAAGAAAAGCTGAAAACGTGAACGTGGAAACATGAACGTGGACCCAAACACTCACTAGGTGTAACTTGAACCCATATATATATATATATATATATATATACACACACACACAAAAACCATCATAATAAATATTAAATGGTAGAATATATATTTTTAGTTCCTTATAAAAATACATCCATAATAAATTTTTATTAATAGATGCTATAATATCAAATGTCATATATAAAAAAATAAAAGAGAAAAAAATCATGTCATATTAAATTTTCAACATGCACTTATTTTTTTGGTTCCACAAGGACCACAGTGTAACGGCAAATAGCTCCAGTTGTTGGGCTAAGTCTCGAGTTTCTCTCTCGCTTGGGACAGGTTTTCTTTTCATCTTTCCCAGCAACTGTAGAACTTTTGTCCCTCCTTTCAAAGGTGGGTTTCTGTTCCTCTCAGTGACAAGTGCACTGAGAGGCCTGTGGGTAATTTTTCTTGGGGTATTGGGAAACAATTCCTTCTTTTCCCCTTTTCTCCATCCCTTTCTGACTTTTTCCTTTCTTTATTGACTTCTAAACCTCCTTTATTTTTTTGGTTCCTTTCCAGTAAAATCACGTTATGGAATACCTTACAAAAACGTGGAGCAAGCTTAAACTGTCAGATTGTGAGGGCTCCAATGTTAGATTATTAGAAGAGCATGCTGAACTAGAGTGGGTACTGGCAGCCAAGTTTCTAACCAGGCGAGTACTCAACCTTGAGGCTATTGCAAAAACTTTCTCCCCCCTGTGGAGAGCTTCAAAAGGCTTCCAAGTTAGAAGGGAGGTGGACCACATTGTCCTCTTTACGTTCAAGGATCAACCTGACATGATGAGAGTCCTAGCTGGGGAACCTTGGAGTTTTGATAAATATTTGGTGGTTATGCAAAAGTTTGATGGCTCAAAGGACGTGAGAGACATGGGGTTTGAACTTGCCACCTTCTGGATTCAAGTCCATGATCTCTCACTCAGGTTTAGAAATAGGAGGGTGGCTGAAAAATTATGCGAAGCCTTGGGAACAGTAAAACATGAAGAAGAGGAAACGGACATAGTAGGGGACAGATTTGTAAGGGTAAGGGTTACTCTAAACATTTCCAAACCTCTTTGCAGGGGTAGAGTGATTACTCTAGAGGATGGCAAGGATTTATGGATTCCTTTCAAGTACGAACGACTCCCTAACCTCTGCTACAGATGTGGGTGTCTTTCGCATGATGAACGAAGCTGTGAGTTATGGTCTGCTAGTGAAGGAAACCAGGGAGAGGAAAGCCCTCAGTTTGGACCTTGGTTAAGAGCGTCTCCTTTTTTGCCCTCAAAAAGTAAGTTGGTTACAGTTCCGGGTTTTAAGGAGGTAAATAAGAAAGCCAATCCGCTCCCAAATCCGGTGCAGAGCAACAAAATACCAGTAATGGTGCTCCGGATTAACAGCCCCTCACCGGAGGTAATCCGTCCCGAAAACCAAGGAAGTTTTTCAAATCCAAATGTCATGATGGAACCGGTTTTTCAGCTGAAAGTTCCGACGCCCCCAGAAGTGGTTCAGAGTGACATGACTGAAGCAGGTCACGTGCAAGCTAGTGCGATAGTGCTGGATGATGTAACGGAAGCGGGAAAAACTTTTGAGGAGACGTTGGAAGCTTTGGACAAGGAAATTGAAAGGTATGAGCACTCTCCCATTATAAATTCTGAAATTCTTACCCCCCTGGGCCCAACCAAGTCCAGCCCAACAAATACTACCCCTTCCCCTTTTACTACTAGCCCACTAGCCAACATTACAAACTTAAGCCCAGCCATGCCTAAGCCAACGCCCATTTCTTCTCCTAAATGGACTAGGATCATGAGACAAGTGGGTTCTATTGAGGAGTCTGAGGACCTCAACGTTGCACTGGGAAAAACAGTTGCTCACCTCCCTCACTGCGACTCAAAACCTTCTAAACATAAAGCCATAGTTACGCTAGACCAGAAAGAAAACATTAGCCCATCGGTGGAGGCTGGTTCCCAGCCCCGCCGAGATCAATGAGTTGCTTATGTTGGAATGTGCGGGGGCTTGGGAACCACCGTACGATTCATGAGCTTGCTAACCTAGTGCGAGCACAAGACCCCTCTATCTTGTTCCTAGCCGAAACCTGGGCAGATAAAGAAAGGCTAGAAAAAGTGTGTGATGACCTTAACTTTGATGAGAAATGGATAGTAGACAGAATTTCTAGAGTTGGAGGTTTGGCTCTTTTTTGGAAAAATTCTGTAAATATTAAAATAGTTGGTTCTTCCCTTAATTTTATTGATGCAATAGTCAATGATGGTCAGGAGGATGCATGGAGGTTTACTGGCTTCTATGGTTTTCCGGAATCAAGAAGAAAGGTGGAAACATGGCATCTCTTACGTGATCTAAATAATAAGTTCCACCTCCCCTGGGTTTGTGCAGGGGACTTCAACGAGATCCTTAGAGCTCATGAGAAACTCGGCGGGTCTCAACGTAGGGAAGTGGAGATGGAAGCGTTCCGGGATGTGGTTGATGAACTTGGTTTCATTGACCTTGGTTTCACGGGGAAGAAATTTACTTGGAGAGGAAAAAGGGGTGAGGCAATGATCTTGGAGAGACTAGACCGGGCCTTCGCCACCCCTACATGGCTGGAAATTTTCCCAGCCACTCGGGTTCAACACTTACACTCCAATGCCTTTGACCATAACCCTATTGTCATCAAGCCTGAAGGGATAGTGCATTTCAAAAATAAACCTTTTCGCTTCGAAAGCATGTGGTTGAAGGATGATGGGTGTAGGAACACAGTAAATATTGCATGGGGTTTGCCATCCCCTGTGAGCGATTTGAACCTTGTTGCTTCAAAAATTAACTTGTGTGGAGTGAAGCTGGTAGAATGGAGTCGGTCTGCCTTTGGGAGTATCAAAAGGCAGCTTTCAGAGGCTTCAAAAATGCTTGTCCTTGCTGAGGAGGCTGCTGCAAGGGGCAGCTCTTATGACCAGGTCCGAAGCTTAAAGTTAGTTATCAATGAGCTCCTCGACAAGGAAAGCATGATGTGGATACAGAGAGCTCGTTCCTTGTACCTACAATCGGGGGATAGCAACACCCGTTTCTTTCACAGCAAGGCCTCCCAAAGATACAAGAGAAACCGCATCCAAGGGCTTAAAAATAACCAAGATATTTGGTGCACGGCTGAGCATCAACTCCAAGAGATTGCTAGAGCTTTCTATCGGGATCTCTTCACCTCTTGCAGTCCTAAGGAAAACCATCCAATTTTTGATTCCATCCAGTCAGTGATCTCGGCGGACATGAACAAAGATCTTGTTAGGGTCTTCACAAGAGAGGAGGTGGAAGCAGCTCTAAAAGATATGGAACCGCTCTCGGCCCCTGGCCCGGATGGTATGCCTCCTATTTTCTTCCAAACTTACCAGTCTGTTGTTGGTGATGATGTTACCTCTGCTGTTTTAAACTGTCTTAATAATTGCTCTATGCCTGCTGAAATCAATCACACATTTATAACCCTCATCCCTAAAGTTAAGAGCCCTGAATGTATCTCTGAATTTAGACCTATTAGCCTGTGTAATGTGATATATAAATTGGTCTCGAAGGTGTTAGCTAATAGGCCCCAGGAGTTTCTTCCTGATATAATCTCAGAAAATCAAAGTGCGTTCCAAGCAGGGAAACTCATTTCTAATAATATTTTGATGGCATATGAAACTCTCCATTATATGAAGCATCAAACAGGAAAATCTGGTTTTTTGGCTCTTAAACTGGATATAAGCAAAGCATACGACAGGGTAGAATGGTCTTTTCTGAAAACATTAATGTTAAAAATGGGCTTTCATGTGAATTGGGTTAACTTGATGATGATGTGCATCACAACAGTCTCCTACTCTCTCTTGATCAATGGGGAACCTTCTGGAAAAATCACTCCGTCCAAGGGTATCAGACAAGGAGACCCAATCTCCCCCTATTTGTTCCTTCTTTGCTCTGAGGGCCTACACGCCTTGATTGAGAATGCAGCCCAGGCGGGTCTTATCCGTGGCATATCTATATGTAGAAATGGTCCGCGATTAACACATCTGTTTTTTGCAGACGATAGTCTCATATTCTGCAGGGCTTCAATTCAAGAGTGCATCCACATCCAGTCCATCCTCTCAGAGTACGAGGCTGCCTCGGGGCAAAAGCTAAATCGAGAGAAAACGACCCTCTTCTTTAGCAAAGCAACCTCAGCGAGTACTCAGGAAAACATTATCAACTTACTAGGGGTTCCGGAGGTTAAGCAATACGAGAAATATCTTGGTCTCCCTTCTTTTGTGGGGAGAGGCAAGAGGGCTAGTTTTGCCTTCATCAAGGAAAGAGTATGGTCGAAGTTGATGGGTTGGAAGGAAAAGCTCCTCTCTCAGGCCGGGAGAGAGGTTCTCATAAAAGCTGTAATCTAAGCACTCCCATCCTTTGCCATGAGCTATTTCAAATTACCCTCGACTCTTTGCCACGAAATTGAGGTCATGGTTCGTAAATTCTGGTGGGGGCAGCGTGGTAACCGAAGAAAAGTGCATTGGGTGAAGTGGCACACTTTGTGTCTCCCTAAACAGAATGGGGGAATGGGTTTTAGAGAGTTTCAGAAGTTCAATGATGCTCTTCTGGCCAAGCAAGTGTGGAGGCTACTCACTAACCATGACACTTTGTTCTACAGATTTTTCAAGTCAAAATACTTCCCCCATGGTTCCATTTTTGAGGCAAAAAATAACTTGGGCTCTTTTGCTTGGAAAAGCATTCTAAGGGGTCGGGACATCATCAGTAGGGGTGCTAAGTGGGGGGTTGGTAATGGTTGGAATATTATGGTTTTCGAGGACCAATGGCTGCCTAATGAAGGCTCGGGTAGAGTAACGTCTCCTCCCAGAACCCATGACCCTGAATTGCGTGTGGCTTCCTTAATTGACCACGATTTGCACTGCTGGAAAACTGATATGGTTGATGCTATAATCTCCCCAGCTGAGGCCAGAGTTATCAAAGCTATCCCGTTGAGTTTTCTGGACTCTCCGGACTGGTTGTTTTGGCCTTGGACTCGTAGCGGAGTCTACTCGGTTAAAACGGGGTACAATCTTGCTCGAGACTGGGAGTCTCTAAATGCTCCGGGTGCCCCTGCCTAATCTATTTGCAATAACACTTGGAAAAAAATTTGGAACCTCCACGTTCCAAACAGAATCCGTTCCCTCCTCTGGTGCGCCTCCATTGACTCACTCCCCACTAAGGTGAATTTGACCCATAGAAAGATGCTGCAAGTCGACACCTACCCCAACTGCAACCTGGAACTTGAGTTAGTAGTTCATGCCCTGTGGTCCTGTAAGAAACTTGACATCGTGTGGCTTCCAAAGTTTGCAAAACTTAAAGAACTTTCTGCTTCTCTCTCCTGCTTCGCAGACCTTATGTCCTTAGCACTCCAGGATCCTATGTGTGTGGAAGAGTTCGCAAACACTATATCCCTGATTTGGATGACTAGAAACAGAGCATTCTTCAATAGTGTTTGCTTGCCCCTTGAAAAAATTCCAGAGCAGGCCTGTGCCTTGGTGCATGAATTCCACCATATTCGGCCAACCCATGCAAAAATCCCAAGAACTGCTCGCGCGGTCCGCTGGAAACCGCCACCCCCTAGTTTGGTGAAAGTTAATTTCAACGATGCTATTTTCTCAACCCATTCTTCAGCTGGTCTTGGCGTGATAATCCGTGACCAGGCTGGACTGGTATTGGCTGCCCTGTCACAAAGTATTCCCCTGCCTACTTTGGTGGAGACAGTGGAAGTGATGGCAGCGAGAAAAGCTCTCTTGTTTGCCAAAGAGCTTGGTTTTGAGAAAGTTGTGGTTGAAGGAGACTCGGAAGTGGTCATAAAAGCTATCAAGGAAAAATCTCTCCTCTCTTCTGGCTGGGATCACCTTCTTAAAGATATCCATGCTCTATCTCTCTCTTTTAGTTGTATTTCTTTCCTTCATGTTAAACGTTTGGGTAACCGGGTTGCTCATTCTTTAGCCCGTAGATCTTTTTGTAATCCTTTGCTAGTTTGGATGGAGGAACTTCCCCCAGACTCTGTTGATGTTTACAACCAAGATCTTGGTTTTATTAATGAATAGCCTCTGCCCTCTTTTGTGGGCTGACCTCTCAAAAAAAAGTAAAAAAGCTCCAGTTGTTGGCGTCTGCTACTGCTACCCTGGCCATAGAGCTTATTGGACTTTTCCCTCGGTGTCAATTCAACAGTACTCTTGCTGCCAAACACGTCTGATTTTTTCACATTTCCCATAAGTCATGTAGAATTGTACTTGTGGGACTTTTGAGCGAATTAATTAAGATTGCGCTCGATTCGTTAAAAAATATTTCAATTAACCTTGGTTGGTAAAGCTTCAGAACAAGCCCTCCTCCATACAAAGGTTTTTAAGACTTTACCAGCTAGCACTTTCAGTTTCCAAATGGCTGCCCAGAAAATATTTTGAGGCTCCAATATTAATTGTTACTTGGTAGATACAGAAGCCAATCGAAGCACTTTGATAGTTGAAAGTTCACAAATTAAAACAGTGGTACAATTAAAGAGTTAGTGCAAAAGCAAAAACAAAAGGGATTATATATAGGCTAGCCATATCATATCATCATCATCAGGAATTAATTAATTAATTAATTAATGTATTGAAGCGATCGATGAAGCCAAATGACCTGAAAATCATTTAATTAATATAGTTGCGCATGACATGATCAGTGGAGCAACAAAGTTGTCGATCTGAGGCTGTGAAACTGAAACTGCCCTGCATATATGAGTCATCAATCATGTACGTACGTACCCTGCCCCTGCAGGAGCTAGGAGCTAGGAGCTAGCAAAGGCAAATTATAAGGCTGTGAGCCTCTAACCCATCTGGATGTATAATACCAATTAATACGATTCCATGCCAATTTGCTTGCCTCCATCCGAAAACTAACTAGTACGTACGTAGTACATTAATTAATTAATTAATTAAGCCAAACAAACCCTCCGATCCTTTCCTTCTCTTCTCTTCTCTTGGAGCTGGCTCCTCCAAGCCGATCGATCGATCGATCGAGTATCGCACTTCCTTAATTAGAGAGCGTGCGAGCAAGGAAAGGATTCATTTCCACTTCCTTAATATATTTGGTGGACCGGTGGCTTTAATTCTTTCTCTTGCAGCTCGTTCCCAAATCCGAAGTCATGCATGTAAATTAATATGTCATCCAAAATCTGTGTCAATGAATTCAACAACACAGTTTCACAGATTGAAAAGGTAGGTAGGTCTGCTTCATTATTCACGACTTCTTTCTTTTTCTTTTTTTTCAATAATAATTATGTATACTTTAAAATCTATCATTGTTTCTCTCACTCAGTAGTAGTCAGTACGTCTACTACAACAGAGAAATTCAATTTCTAGTTGAAAGAAAGTGGCTGTGAATCATATTTATGACCTCTTCGATCGGAAGCCTTATAAATTATATGACCTCTTCTCCCTCCCTTTTTCCAAACTTCCTAGTATGTCCTGTCCTGTGAACTGAGAAACAAATGTAAATTAGAATGAAAATTACACCAACTCAGATTCATAATCTAACCAAACCAAAATGTTATTGTAGTATAATTGCTCCAACTATAATTTTACCTGCCCCAAAAAACCTCCGACATATTGCTACGAACACATTAGGTTCAACAACAGTATGTATGTACGTACTCTGTTGTACTAATTATCAAATTTTCCAAAGGCTCCATTCAGCGCTCCATGTCTGATTCTACCATGCACATTTCCCGTCAAATCCTGAATTATCTTTATCAATTTTGTATCACGTTCGAGTCTTGTCTGTATGTACCAAAAAAAAAACAGAGGCAAAATCTTTTAACTGATATGAGTGGATTTGAAGACTACATACCTACAAAAAAAAAAAAAAAAAAAACACGTGTTTTTTCATTGGAACTTGATGGCACACTTCAAAGAAACTGCTGGCTTGGATGCCCAACGGTATAATTAGTCATATAAGATTACCATAAATTAACAAGAAAACTAATAGATGGTAAACTAAATGGCCGTTAAGTAAATATGAATTCTAGAAGCAAAGACAACTAAAGGAAAAATGAAATAGGAGTCTCATAACCAAAACAGTAATATTATCTACCCAACCTACAGATTTTCGAGTTGTAATATTCCTAAAAAGCTAGTTGTCTAGTCAAAACAATTTTTAAATATTCTAATTAAGCTAAGAGCTGCCTAGCTATCCCTTTAATTTTTAGACGGTAGAGTTTTTGGCGTTAAAAGTGTTGAACTAGTGAACTCAACTTCATCAGATATGGTCCCTATATTGATTTATCAAAACTCATATCTTAGATAATCATACACTTTTTAGTAAACTAATTTTTCAAAAACATTCTTTAATATTTTGTACAAAAGATTTTAGTGTTCTTCCAATGGGTACTAGCATTCTCCGCAAATTTCTCCACAACTGCAAATAGGTAATTTCTGAATTTGTCTCTAAGCATTGCACTGGTTTCTCTAATTATTGTCTTTTTCGCTAGGAATAAAATTTATACCTATAAAATTATTATCATCATTTAATAAATGAAAAGACCCAAGTGACTGAGGAATTTAGAACTTTGGATTGTTTAAATAAATTTTTTTTTTAATTGATAAACATATAAATTTTAAAATATTAGTCAAAGTCGATCATGTTTGTATGTAGAGTTAGGTATCGGTTTTGCTCTTAGGACAATTTGTTGGGTTTTGTGGAGTCTAGTTTTGTTTGATTTGGTTTGACGACCCGACTCGAATAATGTTGTGTGGTTTTTAATAGGAGATTTTTTGAGGCTTGGTCTACAGAGTGGAGGCTTAAATTAGAGCGCTCATGGACAAGCCTTTTGGGGGTCCAAGAGCAACGCCCCTGGGAAAGATTTTTTTGGCCCGTTTTGTGTAGAAAAGCGCAATTTTGTGATTAGGGTTTTAATTGTGGGGTTGCTATGTTTTCTGAGAGTAAAGAAAAATTGTAGCCGCACTTTGTATTTTTTCTCGATAATAGTGAAATCTCTGCAACTCCATGGATGTAGGCAAATTGCCGAACCACGTAAATACTATATTGAGCGTGTGATTGTTTTTCTTTGGTATGTGTTTTCTCTATTTTTTTGTTTCTCACAGGTTGGGAATTCGGGTTAAATTCCCTACACAATCTTCTACTTTTCCAACAAATCCTTGAGAATATTCCATTCATGCTAAAATTGAAATAACTAATCCTATTATGGAATAAATATTTGCACAACTGTGGCATTGAAATGGTCAGCTAATCTTAATTTGTTAGATTGTCTTCGGTATCTCTCTAATGAAATGTATATTATATTGATTTTTTGGATTTAGATCATTTAAATTTTTCCCTCCCTTAAAAGTTACCATGGCTTTTGAGTGGAGTTGTGGTATGCCTTTGTGTTAGAACCTCTTTCCCTCTCCCTTGTGTATGTGTGTGTGTTTGTTTCTCAAAAAAAAAAAAAAAAAAAAAAGGTAATTGTCCCACATTGCTTAAGAGAGTGTGTTGCGTGTAGTATAACTTGCCCTACCCTCCCTTAAAAGTTACAATGGCTTTTGAGTGGAGTTGTGGTGTGCCTTTGTGTTAGAACCCCTTTCCCTCTCCCTTGTGTGTGTGTGTGTGTTTATTTCTCAACAAAAAAAAAAAAAAAAGATCATTTAAATTTTTGGTTTTATTCTATTATATATATATATATGGGGCCCAAATGATTTATGGGCCAGGCCCATCTACCCGGGGAGAATCCAAAGGCCCAAGCCAAGGAGGGCTATGGCCCAAGCTCGACAAGATAGCCTATGGATACCGCCGAGGGCAGTTCAGTCCTCGGCAGACCCAAAGTCCCCCCAGAAAGAGGGGTAAAAACGGTATAGGACTGAAACTTGGAAGAAAGATCTAAAATATCCAGGGAAAGCTGTCCTTACTGTCATTCAATACTCTTAACCTGACATAGCCGCGTTCTTTGGCTTTTACAACCACCCCCAACGACTTTGGGTATGGGCTGATGGGACAAATATCAGCCTTGGAAATGTTGACCCTATACGTGGACGAAGGACAGTGAACACAGGCAAGTATAAAAGGAAAAATCAGTAACCTAGAGAGGAGGCTGGGAAAAATGGCCAAAAACCAGAGCCTCCCAGCCCACCTCCAGGAGAAATGCTCCATGGGTGAAGATAACCTAGGCACGCACGAATACCACGAAAAACCCACCGCCTGACGATCAAGGCCTAGCCTTTTAAACCCACGCTCTACAAATGATATTGTTTGGGCCTTTTTACGTGGCGCGAACCCGATACTGTTACGGTCCGTCGCGAATCGTGTCCTTACAATTGGCGCCGTCTGTGGGAAAGGCTTGTGTGTTGGTATAGGAGGTGGGTCGATAGAGTTTCTTTGTTACTTCTAACCGTTGGTTATAGAGTTCTAGTATAAAGTTCTACTAGGGGCTACGTTTCTTGACTAGGGGCTTGGCTGAGGAGCTAACTCCCTTAAAGCCAAGGTCCCCCGTAAAAAGCAAACTAGGCACTTGGTAGCGTTAATCATATGGATAAACTCTAGGAGCTTGACTGAGGAGCTAACTCCCCTAAAGCCAAGATCCCACACAAAGAGAAAACTAGGTTTTGGCATTGCATAGTCCTCGGACTCAAGCCTATGGGGAAACCAACTATTTAAAAAAAAAAAAAAAAAACTATGGCACATAAATCTCAAAATCCATCCGAAGAGAACTCCTCGTTAACAGTTGGGTTAATCCCTTAATTGCACGGATTCCCCGGTCTACCTTCGAATCCCCAGTACCAAAGGGGTTGATGCGATACGGTGCAATATATTACCCAAAAGCACAATCAAAGTCCCTCGCTACTCGGCTACCCTCTCGGACGAATTATTTAGAGTTTATCGTTCTCGGACATTGGTCTAGCATGCATCGCACAGCACTCAGCGGTTATCCCGTTTAGTTCCAAGAGTTTAATTTATTGAGGATTACCCTTGTTATACTTGATAATATTTGTGAGTTTAAACCAGTAGGAATCTGTGTTAAGGCATTTTTCTGCCCGGAATATCATTAAGGGCAAGCTTACATTTAATATTCATGCACCAAGTAGTTGTTGCAGAGAAGAAAAGTATGTATAAAGAAATAAACACATCTTTTATTAAGGCAAAGGAACAGTACAGTGTACAATGAAAAGCTGAAACAAGCTTACATTAAAGCTAACTACGTAAGTAAAGAAAAATACAAGAAAATGAACATAAAGCCGAGGAGGTGGCACAGAGGAGAGGTTGGCTACTGCTTCGAGATCTTATTCCTCCTCAATGCTTTTGCACGCCCATAACTCAGGCAGCAAAAGAACCCAACTTGAGCCTCACACCGCTGAAGGAAAGGTGCAGGGAGCCGGAAGTTGAGGAGCCTTCACCAAAAATTTGCCTGCAACAAGGCAGAGGCGCTGATGGCGGAGAATCTTTCTTCTGACACACCAAAATTCTGGCATGAACAGAACCTGCTTCGGATTTTGACTAAAAGGGGGAGAAACACCCTTTCCCCTCCGTCGAAACGGAATGTTCCCTTGAATTTACGCCTCCTTTGCCCGTACCTCACTACTTTGAGTCTCAGGAGGACACGGCGCCTCCGTGGCGATAGAGTTCCTTTTCCCCAACCCTCGCCTCAAACATGATATACTAAGGGAGGAAACTGAAGGATTTGCACGCAGGTAAGGCAACTTTCTCTCCTATTTATTTAAAAAGATAAGGTGGTGGCATTTAATTCACGCAGCGTCCCAAGGAACGCTACAGACAAAATGTCTCCGGCTCGATTTCCCACGCCATCTGCAACCATGAGATTAAAGGAGTCTCGTGAAGGCGCACCTCGAACACTGGGACGCCAAAAAGTACCGCGTGACCAAAGACTACGGAAATACCTCTTAATTTGTGGGCCCAGTAAACTTGCGGCCCAGGCCCGTTCTGCATGGGGGCCCAGGGACAGAACCAAGGCATTGCATAGTCCTCGGACTCAAGCCTATGGGAAAACCAACTACCTGGATGAGGAAAACTAAGTTTTGGACAGAACCAAGGCCTTGCATGGTCCTCGGACCCAAGCCTATGGGGAAACCAAGTACAAAAAAGAGAAATTACAAGTTTTGGACAGAACCAAGGCCTTGCATGGTCCTCGGACCCAAGCCTATGGGGAAACCAAGTACAAAAAAGAAAAATTACAAGTTTTGGACAGAACCAAGGCCTTGCATGGTCCTCGGACTCAAGCCTATGGGGAAACCAAGTAAAAAAAAAAGAAAGAAAAATTACAAGTTTTATAACTGCTCGGATGGGAAAAGTCCCCGGCTCAGATACTGTAAAATGTTAAGGCCAATAAAAGTGTTAGGATGATGGTGGGGCACTCCACTATTCGGTAGCCTAAGGGGGCTGTTCATTTTTGCGGGTGATATGTCTTCGAACGATTACTTCCTACACCGCATAGAGCATCCAGTTCTAATCTCGGCATTTTTTCGGGCAATTACCGTTATTCATAGGTACGCATTGCTAGTTCAAGCAATTCTGTTAAAGTTGTGGTGACTTCTTTTTATTAGCAAGTATTTTGGCCTTAGTTGTCATCGATTCAAATGCTATATTATTGTGCTGAGCAGCGTTTGCAAATTTGTAAAAACATAGAGACAGAGCATGCGAAGTAAAATAACAACAATTTTTATTAATATGAAAAATTATTACAACGTACAAAGAGGGGCTCAAACAAGCCTATACAAAAGGTGAGCTGCCGAAGCAACCCTAACATTCGCAGTACAGATAAGTAAACAGCCAGGTGTCTTTTAAACTCGTCTTCAAAGTCTCTCCAATTTCTGCCTCAGTATTGCTCATATCGAAAGAAGAACCTTCTTTGGAAAAAGATGAAGGAGAAGGAAGAAGAATTTGAAGGAGAAGGAAGAAGAAGATGGAGGAGATGAATGAAGAAGATGGAGGACATGAGTAAAGAAGGAGGAGAAGAAGAGAGAAGAGATGAAAAGAAAGAAAAAGGAGTAAAAGAGGGAGAAAGAAAAGCACCAGGATGGAACTGGTGCTGGGAAGACTAAGAAAGGGAGGCAAAAGGAGGCGCCAGTGAACGAAGAGAGGAAGAAGCAGGGGCACTTAGTCCCTGCCTCGATCCTGACTCCCAACACACTGGAGCCATATTAGGTATGCTCATGAGAGCGCGGTTGGTACTGATGATGGGTGTTCTCGACTCAGTCACGCCGAAAGTTTGACGTGACGAGTCCCTGCTTCGGATTTTGGCTGAAAGGAAGGTAAGACGAATCTTAAGCCTCCGCCATCCTTGCCCTGACCGAGCCATTTCGAGCTTTATTAGAACATGACGCTTTGAGGAGGGGTATGGTTTCTTCATCATTTGTTATGGTGAATGTACTGTGATTTAGTGTATAACTACTGGGTTAAGTAAACGCTAAGGGAGGCAAAGGGTTTCAAATCTCAGAAAAATAAAAGGGTCTCTGCACGAAAGTGATAGCCTCCTACTTGTCTTCTTATAGGAAGAGCAAAACGGAAGGCATTAAATTCGTTCAGGTTTCCAAAAGAATCTGAAAACGAAGATGTGTCCGTTCCATTTCTCCGCCTCGTCAGACGAACCGTCGAATGTAAATGAGTCTCGTAAAGGGAAGTCATTAAAAGCGTGTTTTGAATAATCAAACGACGAGAACGCGTCAGGAGTAAAATCAAAAAACGCCTCGTAGATCAGTATATTTCTTGGACAGACGGAAAACCGTCAGCATTAATGAAGGGCCGAATTAAAGGAGCCATCATAAAAGCTCGGCATTACCAAAACCCCCTTTCCAACCAAGAGGTTGGACAGCCGGGTTTTGAGGGGCTATTGTGGGGCCCAAATGATTTATGGGTCAGGCCCATCTACCCGGGGAGAATCCAAAGGCCCAAGCCAAGGAGGGCTATGGCCCAAACTCGACAAGATAGCCTATGGATACCGCCGAGGGCAGTTCAGTCCTCGGCAGACCCAAAGTCCCCCCAGAAAGAGGGGTAAAAACGGTATAGGACTGAAACTTGGAAGAAAGATCTAAAATATCCAGGGAAAGCTGCCCTTACTGCCATTCAATACTCTTAACCTGACATAGCCGCGTTCTTTGGCTTTTACAACCACCCCCAACGACTTTGGGTATGGGCTGATGGGACAAATATCAGCCTTGGAAATGTTGACCCTATACGTGGACGAAGGACAGTGAACACAGGCGAGTATAAAAGGAAAAATCAGTAACCTAGAGAGGGGGCTGGGAAAAATGGCCAAAAACCAGAGCCTCCCAGCCCACCTCCAGGAGAAAGACTCCATGGGTGAAGATAACCTAGACACGCACGAATACCACGAAAAACCCACCGCCTGGCGATCAAGGCCTAGCCTTTTAAACCCACGCTCTACAAATGATATTGTTTGGGCCTTTTTACGTGGCGCGAACCTGATACTGTTACGGTCCGTCGCGAATCGTGTCCTTACAATATATATATAAGATTTAATTATCATTTTGGTCTCTTAATTTTTCTCTTATATGTTAAAAAAAAATTTCTTGAATAAATAATAGTTGGGGATAGTCACACAGTTTGAACTTTAGACATCTTCGTTGGAGACTCCAAGGGCAAGAAGTACTAGTTGAGTTATAAGGGAAATAAGCAAAGTCAAGAAATAATTTTTCAACTCATTTTAAGGTCTCTATCAAACATATAAAAAAAATGCAATAATTTTTTAGAAAATGCTTTTTGAAAAATTGTTCATTTTTCAAAAAAAAAAAAAGAGTTAATATTGAAGCAAAAAATGTAAAGTGGAATATACAATAATATAACAAGAAATATAGTCAAAAAATTTATAATTAAAAAAAAAAAAAAGTGGCCTTTTATTTTGTCAAAAATATAGTCTCTATACAAAAAAGAGAAATGTTATGTCCATAATATTTTCAAAACAAATCTTAAGTAGCAAGTTGTTATTGGTTGTTTCTCAAAAGAAAAAGTTGTTATTGGTTGTTACAAGTGGGAAAAAAAAATAAGTTATAAATTCAAATTAGAACCAATAACAACTTATTATTTATGATTTGTTGTGAAAATATTATGAATGTAACACTTCTCTACAAAAAAAAAAAAAAAAAAAAAAAAAAAAAAAAATAGTCAATTGTTGATGAATTCATGGGATATTAAATAGCACTAACTTAGTTCTCTACTCCGATCTCCTACATGATGGGTGGGTTTCAATTTAGTTCAACTCATAAATTGAAACGAACACTATAAGTTAATTAGTGTCATGACTTGATGATAAATAGCAATAATCATAAAGTTGGTGCACACAAGTAAAAATTTTATCATATCTATCAAAAACAAATCTCGTAATTGATGTTTTTGAATATAAACTAATTGAAGTGGAGAGTTTTGTAACTCAAGGGATTTGTCAAAGATTTGTTATTTGATGATTGATTCCCTTTTACTGGGACAAAGATGTGTGTAGTGTGAACGCTATTTATTCAGTAGTATTTGGTTCGACTACAAGTGAATGTGTGTTGCACATTGCATCTAGCATGGTTCATTAGTCTCATTAGTGCTCTAAGCCCAATGGGGGACTGTTTAGTGAGTCCATACTGATACAAAATGAATGGTTTTCCCTCTAATCCACATCTTCTAATTATCCCTTTTGTTGGGTTCTTTCTTTCGTATATGGGCTTGGTCCACATAGCAAATAGGAGTACAAAAATAGGTTGGACCGAAAATTCTTTATTGATAGGTGTTGGACCATGTGGTCTTTTTCTATAATTATTGTATAATAGACCCCAAGCTGTGGAAAAAATACACTTGTTTGTGAGGAGGAAATAAAATAGAATGAAAAGAATAATTTTAGAATATTCTTCCCTTCTTTTGTTTGGGAGTTTTAATGGAGGGAATGGAAAACGCATTCCCTTATTTAGGAGTTTAAGTAGGAGGGATCGGAATGGGTAGGAGGGAACACTCATTCTTCTTTATTCCCTTAAAATCTCAAATTTTCATTCCCTCCGAAATTGGGAGGAATGGGAGTGAATTGAATTAGATTTAATAATTTTTTTACTAAAACTCCCAAAATACCCCTATATATTCAATTCTTTATTTTAATGATTTTTCTACATAGAATAGATTTAATGATTTTTTTTACTAAAAGTCCCAAAATAGCCCTATATATTTAACCCGTTATTTTTAAATATGGGTCTTAGTAATATTATCATAAAATGATTTCATTTCATTCCATTCCTTCCATGTTACTCACAAATAAGATTACCTACATTTCGTTCATTTTCATTCTTTTATTTTAAAACATCCAATCAAGGTTACTTAATTCCATTTCATTCCATTTTTTTCCCATTCCATTCCATTCCCTTTCTTAAATACATTCCATTCATTTCCATTCCCTTATGATCATTCCATTCACCTCCAATAAAAAGATATCGAGTTAAGTTATAGACTAAGGTTACAACCAATTTTGTAGCTAAACTTTATCCTTTAGAATTTAGATGAGATCACTAGTGCTAGGTTATGATAAATATTGGATGGATGGTTCTAATAAATTTTTTTCCCAATTTTGAAAGGTTCTTATAAAGTCATGAGTTCCCTTATAAAATGCAATTGTGTGTACCATGTGTACACTAGAATATGTGTAATAGACACTACTCTAAATCTTTGATTCAAGTCTAATTTTTTCCCATAAACAATCAAATAAAATGGGATTTCATAATCCTTAATTTAGGACCAAACTTACTCCAATCAAATGGTTAGATTAAAAATGTTATGAAAAATTATTATTCCATCGAAACACGAGGGGTGAAATTCCACTTTGGATTTTTTGTGAATTATTGATCTTCTAGAAGATGTGAAAATACAGAGACGAAGATGAAAATGAAAATGATTCCAAATAGCTTGGAAAATTGCAGTGGTGATAAGAAAAAGAAAAGCTTGTGTTCTCCTAAATCTGATTCTCATCGTCCAACAATGCCCTTTTCGAAATCACACCAAAAATTCACAAACAAAAACTAATAATAAAAATATAAAGAGGGACCCTCAGAAGTATCAACATCAATGATTTATTTTTCATGAAATGCTAACAACTCCCTCTCCCTCTCGGATTCGTTTATCGTCCAAGAAGAGCTGCAGCTACTTCACCAACATCTTAAGTAAAAAATTACTAAGCTGCACATGTCCAGTAAGCCCATGGTTTCTATATTAATGGAGCCAACTAATTTTGATGTGTTAAGGATGTTTCGAGAGATCAAACGTTTGAAAATCCAAAGTCACTACGCCGAAATGAACCCCTTTCCTATAGGCTTGTGTATGTGGAAGTGGAAGGCCTTTCTTAGGATTAAGTTTCTTCATTGCTACTTCTTTTTATGTGCACCTACTTCCAAGAGATAAAATATGACCCTTTACTTGCTTCCACTTGGGGTTTAGAACATTACTATATATTTAGAAAATTTAATTATTGAATTGTACGTTCTTTTTACTTTTAATACACATGTCAAATTTTGTGTAAATTTGATATTATTTCCTATATGATTTATAAGCTTATATTTTATGCATAATTTTAAACTACAAAAGCTTGCAAGTTAAATAATTTATTGATGACATAGTTATTGATCTTTAATTTTCTAGAAATTTTACAAACATGGAGGATATAAAAAGATGTAATCTAATGGTAAATTTGTCAAAATTCACCTTCAATAAAAAGATATTGAGTAAAGTCGTAACCTAAAGTTACAACCAATTTTGTAACTAAACTTTATCCTTTAGAATTTAGATGAGATCACTAGTGCTAGATTATGATAAATACCGGATGGATGGTTCTAATAAATTTTTTTTCCCAATTTTGAAAGGTTCTTATAAAGTCATGAGTTCCCTTATAAAATGCAATTGTGTGTATTATGTGTACGCTAGAATGTATGTAATAGACACTACTCTAAAGCCTTGATTCAAGTCTAATTTTTGCCCATAAACAATCAAATAAAATGGGATTTCATAATCCTTAATTTAGGACCAAAATGACTCCAATCAAGTGGTTAGATTTTAGTTAAACTCAATCCGATTTGTTCAACCCAATCAAAATTGATTAGGAAAAAATTGACCATAAATTCATAAATCCTTCGTTCAAGACGTCAATTTCGCTCTCTTAAGCTCGGTACTATGCTTTGAGAGATACACTCTTAAGTTACTTTACAAATCATTGGAGCCAAGTTGATCTTATGATTAGTCAGGTATCCAAGATCTAAAAAGTTAGTTATTTTGTTATCCATGATACTTTATATGTATAAAAATGCATCGGTAGATTTTTCTCCTCGTATTTATTGTTCTTATCATGCTACATAATTTTCTAGTGTTGAGTTCTGATCCTGAGCCCAAAATGAAGCTCAAGCAAACTTTCATGGCAGGAATGCCAGGAACAAGATGGCCATAATCATAATCATTGTTATTTATATAATTGCAAATGCTAGCATGACTGGATATGAAATGTGAATAATAGAATATTAAAACAAGATAATACTGTCTGTAATACATGAAAGGAGTTTAACTACGGTCTATCATTCCCATGTTATTTCTGAAACAAAATTGTATCCTAGTCTTTTTATGCATTCAGTTACCACACATTGAAGATATAACATGAAAGTTTATATTCTAGATTGTGACATGGAAGAAACTAAACAAAAAGTCAGAGGATCATTGAATTTCCCCCAAAACTGTTGCTGCCCCATTTTAAAGGTACTTGCCCTTAAGTCAAATGGCTTCTATCAATGGAATGTTTCTGTCTTTGAGAATTTACGTCTTTGCTTAAACAAATATATCAGGCTTAATTTATATCATTCAGAAAACGAAAGATCTGATAACGCCTTAAAATGTATACTTATTATATGTTTATATGGACGTTATCTCCTTATTACTATGCTTAATTTGTATAATTAAGCCATGATTTGCATTAGTCCCTATTATTTATCTTTACATAATTTCTTGAATAAGATACTATTCATTGTGTGTAATTTTCTACTTTCAGGAAATCATGTGAGAAAGATGTGTTTACATGAATTTGTGAGAGAATGGAGGCCAAACTAGAATTAAAGTGGAGCTAAAGGATCATGCTTAAATGTCTAAGGAGGTGCAGCTGGAGTGCTTGGATCGTCTACCATGATTGGAAGCTTCAAATAAGGAAAGAAATCAAAGAAGCAGAATCTGAAAATGAAAAATCTGATTTGAGCACTGATCAGTATTTTGGGCGTATCTCTCTCCTCAAAAATCCAATTGACACAAGGCCAGATGGGTTGGAACCGTGACTTAAATATCTACAACTTTCCATTTTTGAGTTTTTCGAAATTCTCAATTTTTGAAGGCCGAAATTAACTCACAAGTTACCGCTATAAACCTGGACGGAAATTAAAATAGTAAATGTTTTATTTTCTTTGGACACTTAGACATTAGGGTTTTGAAGGGAGGCTGTGTAGAACGAATTTTGGAGAGAAAAACTTGTATTTTTCCTTTCTCTAATGGCAGCCTAAACTCTTTGCTAGGGCTAGGGGTTATGTTTCTTCTATACGGTATGAATATTCAATGTGATTCTTTCTAGGATTTTATCAACAACATATTTGATTGTTCAATTAGATTTCTTTTGATGTATTAGTTCTTCCATGCTTTCAATAAGTTCAATCATGTTTTTCTTATTGTTTAGAGGAATTTCTAATAGTTTCAAATAGAAATCAGGTTTTAAAGTGAATGGATTTTTCTGAAAACTTTTCTAACCGCATTATTAATCGAGGTTTTCATGCGTTCTTGAATTGTCTCAGTTCAACCGAATCATAAGTTTTTAATTGTATAAGAACAATCAATTATGAAATAGATATTTTCTTAGATCATAAAAAATTTCATTTCGATATAGAGAAACACCCCGATGTCCTAGTATTTACATTATTGATTTAAATAAGTTATCATTGTTATTCTTGTTTACAATTACCAGACAAAAATTATTCTTCATCTTCACCAAAAGGTTTTTTAATTACATTGTCTTTGAATTTACCCCGCTCCTTGTGATTCGACCTCGGTACTCCGAGAATTATATTGCTATGATCTCTTGCACTTGGGAGTGAGCAAGTAAGATCCACTTTTCATGTATTTTCCTTCTTTCAATTAAAGACCCTAAAAGTTGTGTTGTAATTCTTGGAAAGATGCAATAATGAAAGACCAGCTTATGTGCTCCCCAATTAAACGTCATTCAGGTTGTGATTTCTTGATTGAGTCTCACCTGTCTCAACCTAAAAACACAGTAAATACTGCCACGCCGCTAATCCACACCATGTCTTTACCTTAAGCAATCACTCTAGAAGCCAAGGCAAGAGAAGTGACTCAGTCACCGCATCTACAACAACACTGAGGCATGCCAATCCACGCCATGTCTTTAAAACACATTTGGTATAGAGTAGGAGATTATAGAGGCATAACGCACATCTGTAGAACTCAAACTATATGCATGGAATTGAGTGAGTAGCTTGAAAATGGAGCATATAAGAATGCTTATGGCAAACAGAATGGGCAATAATACCTTATAATTTTAGACATTTTACCCACCAACCAGATGCTCAAACCATCAAACAGAACCCTTTAATGGGTTTGCAAGCGTAATCAGATGGGTCTACACATTAGCATGGCTAACAAAAAAATAATACTACTTATCACAAAAAGAAATACAGACCAAATAGAGATAACAACAGAAAAGTAAGCTAGGAAAGGTATTCTAGCAAGGGATTCTTGCATAAATATCCTGCAATTTTTGTATATGGGTAGTTATCACAACAAATTTAGAATTTTGGATGAATAAAATTCATATCTCTAATACAATTCTCAAGTAACTCATAGCCTAGAATGACCAAACCATTGAAACTTTTTACCCATTCAGTCAAACTGGACATTTGGACAATGGCAGCAGTGGGCCTTCACATTTTGTAACTTGTGATTTAAGGGTTAAACCTTTTCCTTAGAACTTTGAAGTTAGGTTTGTTTTGTGAAACTCACACTAGTGTCAACATTCATTACTCATCTCTCCTCAGGCTTCTGGGCAGGAAATGTTGGAAGCCAATTCAGACATTTTCGATATTTTTCATCCTTAGAAAGTAAGTCTACTACTATGGAGGCTGTGGAGGCATCTGGTGACACATTTTTCTCCACCATCTTGTGGAGAAGTTCAACTACTTTTGGCAACTCATTATTCAGGAAGAAACCACGCATAAGCGTATTATATGTGACCACATTTGGAGCACAACCCCTTTCTTCCATTTCTTGAAACAAATCATTTGCCTTTTCCAAATCTGTTTTATTACAAAGCCCATGAATCAAGATGGAGTATGTTACAACAGTTGGCACTAGGCCTCTATAGGATAATCTGTGAAATATCTGCCAAGCAAGTTCAAGTTTCTTTGCTTTACACAACCCATCAATGAGAGAGTTGAAAATTTCAATGCTAGGCTCAAACTTCATATTTTCTAAAGTATTAAATAAATCCATTGCTTCTGGAAGGCACTCATTCTTGCAAAGCCCATCGAGGAGTATATTATATGTACTTGAATTTGGTACCAAATGATTAAATTGCATTTCACCGAACAGCTTATGTGCATCCTTGACCTTACCTGCCTGAAAAAGACCTGTTAATAAGGTGTTATACGTTATAACTGTTGGCCTAACTCCCTTATGAATCATTCTCTTATAATAATTCATAGCTTCCTCAATCTTCCAATTCTTGCAATATCCATTCATCAACACATTGTAACTTACAGCATTAGGTTCACATCCTTTGCTTGCCATAGAATCAAAAAGCTCCTTTGCCTCATCAAGTCTACCTACCAAACAGAACCCATCCATCAATGTGTTATAAGTAAACATGTCAGGAACCTCACCTCTTTGAACCATCAATTCTAATAATCCATTTGCTTCCTTCATCTTACCCTCCTTGCAAAGAACATCTATCAACACATTGAATGTCACCAAGTTAGGTTGGACACCTTGATCCACCATTTCATTAAACAAACCTTTAGCCTCCTCCCATTTACCTCCATAACAAAAACCGTGTATTAGAGAGCTATAAATGACCACGTCTGGAAATATTCCCCCACCCTTCATTTCCAAGAAAAGTGCTTTTGCATTATCTACCAACCCATCCTTACAAAGCCCATCAATAATGGTACCATAACAAACTACATTAGGCTTACAATTGGCACCAAATTGACCGTTTAGCATTTCAACATGTAACTTAAGCGCAACACCAGTGTTCCCCGTTCGACACAACCCATTAATCAAAGTCCCATATGTAATCACGTTAGGCATACAACCCACCTTGACCATTTTCTTAAACAAACCAACTGCATCACCAATCCTATCCTCCTTACATAACCCCTTAATCAAAGACGTATAAGTCACAGTATTGGGACTACAACCTCTCCTCAAAATACTCCCTAGGACCACAAAACCATCACAAACTCGATTCAAATTACAAAAGCAATTCAGTAAAATGTTTAAAGTAATAAAGTCAGGCAACAACCCAGTTAAATTCATTCTTTGGCAAAGTGAAATCACACTAGAATAATGCTTATTCTTAGAAAGTGCACCAAGTAAATAATTGAATGATGACATTGGTGGTGTTGGTTGCAAAGACAGCATGTGATCAAAGCAGTGCAATGCTTCATTGAGATTGACATAACCTGACACACAACTTATTTTCAAGAAATTTTCAAGTGGGGTTTGGAATGGAACATTGGGAAGTGAGTTTTTTGGTAAAATTTTGGGATTTGAGGAAGTGGGTCTACGACTATGTTGCTTGGTGAACAAAGAGGAGAGGAAAAATGAATTTTTTGGTGATGATGTGAAATTTGAAGTTGTGGGTTCATGTGAGTATGTGAATAAAGAAGAAAGATTACCTTTTGGAGCAATTGTTGAAGAAGAAGAAGAAGAAGAAGAAGAAGATGACAAAACAGCAGACGCAGAAGCAGCAGGTGAAGAAGAAGAAGTTCTGATAACCATTTGGATCCCAGGACTTTAGAGAAGGGAGTGTGAGGTTTTGCTTTTAATTATGGTTGTACCTTTTTCACAACTCCTTACCCGAGTCCAATCAAAACTGGATACGGGTTCCACTGTGTCGGGCCTATCCACATTCATTTGGTAGTTTTTTGAACACAGAGTTTTTTTTTTTTTTTTTTTTTTTTTTAATAATATTAGAAAACATAAATGCGAAGTTTTTCAACAATATCCGAATCATGAATTGTTTCTCAAAAAAAAAAAAAAAAGATTCTATTTGTAAGGACGCGATTCGTGGCGGACCGTAACAGTGTCGGGTTCGCACGTAAAAAGGCCCCTAACAATATCATTTGTAGAGCGTGGGTTTGGAAGGCTAGGCCCAGGTTGACAGGCGGTGGGTTTTTCGCGGTATTCGTACAAGTTTAAGTTTTCCTTCACCCCTGGAGTCTTTCTCCTGGAGGTGGGCTGGGAGGCTCTGGTTTTTAGCCATTTTTCCCAACCCCCTCTTTAGGTTACTTGTTTTTCCTTTTATATTTGCCTGCGTTCATTGTCTTTCGTCCACGTATAGGGTCAACCTTTCCAAGATTGATATTTGTCCCATCAGCCCATATTCAAAGTCGTTGGGGGTGGTTGTAAAAGCCAAAGAATGCGGCTCTGTCAGGTTCAGAGCATTGAATGGCAGTAAGGGCAGCTTTCCCTGGATATTTTAGATCTTTCTTCCTAGTTTCAGTCCTATACCGTTTTTAACCTTCTTTCAGGGGGGACTTTGGGTCTGCCGAGGACTGAGCTATCCTCGGCGGTATCCCAAGGCTATTTTGTCGAGCTTGGGCCATAGCCCTCCTCGGCTTGGGCCTTCGGATTCTCCCCGGGTAGATGGGCCTGGCCCATAAATCATTTGGGCCCCACAATAGCCCCTCAAAACCCGGCTGTCCAACCTCTTGGTTGGAAAGGGGGGTTTTGGTGATGCCGAACCTCTTCCCACGGCCCAATCAATTTGGCCTATTAATAATGCTGGCGGCTCTTCATCTGTCCAAGAAATGCGCCGGTCTATGAGACAGTTTTTGATTTCGCGCTTGATGCGCTCTTATCGTTTGGGTTTCCCAAAACGTGCTTTTAATGACCGCTATTTACGAGACTACTTTAATTCGGCGGTTTGTTTTGATGGGGTGGAGAAACGGAACCGGCATGTTTGTGTTGGCAGATTCCTTTGGAGATCTGAACCTATTAAATGTCTCCCGCTCCACCCTCTGTATAAGAAGGAAAGGAGGAGGTTATTGTTTTTGTAAAGAATTCCTTCTCATCCTTCTGAGATTTGAAATACTTGGCCTCCCCTAGGGTTCATTTTGCCCACTGGTTCACAAACTAAATCGTGATACACTTTATCATAACAACGAGTGATGCAGGAGCCAAACCCCTCCCATAAACGCCATGTTCCAATAAAGCTCATTATGGCTCGATCGGGACAGGGATGGCGAAGACTCAAAATCAACCTCACCCTTCTTTCAGTCAAAATCCGAAGCAGGAACTTGTCACGTCAAACTTTCGGCGTGACTGAGTCGAGAACACCTATCATCAGTACCAACCGCTCTCCTATGAGCATACCTAGTATGGCTCTAGTGTGTTGGGAGTCAAGATCGAGGCAGGGACTAAATGTCTCTACTTCTTTCTCTCTTCCTTCACTGGTGCTATCCTCCGTCTCCCTTTCTTAGTCTTCCCAGCACCAGTTCTATCCTGGTGCTTTCACTTCTCCCTCTTTTACTCCTTTTTCTTTCTTTTCATCTCTTCTCTCTTCTTCTCCTCCTTCTTTACTCATGTCCTCCATCTTCTTCATTGATTTCTTCCTTACTATTTCCTTCTCTTTCATTTTTTTTTTTTTTCAAAGAAGGTTCTTATCGTAATATGAGCAGTATTGAGGCAGAGATTGGAGAGACTTTGAAGACGAGTTTAAAAGACGCCTGCCAGTTTACTTATCTGTTCTACGGATGTAATTGTTGCTTAGGCAGTTCTCATTTTGTATAGGCTCGTTTGAGCCCTCCTTTGTACGTTGTAATAATTTTTCGTATTAATAAAAATTGTTGTTATTTTATTTCGCATGTTTTGTCTCTATGCCTTTTCTTTTCTTCTTTTTTTTTTTTTAAATTCACAAACGCTGCTCGGCACAATAATATAGCATCTAAATCAATGACGAATAAGACCAAAATGCTTGATAATAAAAAGATGTCGCCATAACTTTAATAAAAATGCTTGGCACAATAAGGCCGACCAGTGAAAAGTAATACTTACCCCATGCTAGCCGAGGAGTAAAACGAAGGTTTGATGCCGTGTGAGGAATAACCATTTGAAGATATCTCACCCACCAAATGAACAGCCTTCTTATACGACTAAATGCTGGGGCGTTTCACCACCTTCCTCACAACTTTATTGGTCTTAACCTTTTTATGGTGTTTAAGCCGTGGATAAAGTGACCTGACATTTTTATCAAGTAACCCATCTTACAAAATTCAAACCTTTCCTTGTCCAAGTATTTGGTTTTCCCATTGGCCTGGGTCCGAGGACCATACAAGGCCTTGGTTTTGTCCAAAACTTGTGATTTTTTCTTTTTCGTACTTGGTTTCCCCATAGGCTTGAGTCCGAGGACCATGCAAGGCCTTGGTTCTGTCCAAAACTTGTGATTTTTTCATTTTTGTACTTGGTTTCCCCATAGGCTTGAGTCCGAGGACCATGCAAGGCCTTGGTTCTGCCTAAAACTTGTGATTTTTTCGTTTTTGTACTTGGTTTCCCCATAGGCTTGAGTCCGAGGGCCATGCAAGGCCTTGGTTCTGTCCAAAACTTGTGATTTTTTCGTTTTTGTACTTGGTTTCCCTATAGGCTTGAGTCCGAGGACCATGCAAGGCCTTGGTTCTGTCCAAAACTTGTGATTTTTTCGTTGTTGTACTTGGTTTCCCCATAGGCTTGAGTCCGAGGACCATGCAAGGCCTTGGTTCTGTCCCTGGGCCCATATGCTGAACGGGCCTGGGCCGCGAATTTACTGGGCCCACAAATTAAGAGGTATTTCCATAGTCTTTGATCACGCGGTACTTTTTGGCGTCCCAGTGTTCGAGGTGCGCCTTCTCGAGACTTCTTTAACCTCAGGGCTGCAGACGACGTTGGAAATCGAGCCAGAGACGTTTTGTCTGTAGCGTTCCTTGGGACGCTGCGTGAATTAAATGCCACAGGTTTACTTCTGGGTATAAATGGGATAGGGGGTCACTTCACTTGCACATGAACTCTCCTGTTCCCTTCAGAACCATATTTCTTCCATATCTGCGATCTCTCTTTCTAGTGCCACTGCCTCAAAGCAAGATGTTTGAGGCGTGGATGGGGATGAAAGGTCTCCGCCCGCTTCAGAGGCACCGAATCCTCAAGGTGATATGGTATGGACAAGGATGGCACAGATTCAAGCCAGTCCTCCGTCTTGGCAGGAGGAAGATGGTATTCCTCCTTCTTTTAGCCAAAATCCGAAGCAGGTTCTGGTCATGCCAGATTTTTGGTATGTCAGAAAAAGGAATTTCCGCCATCAGCGCCGTCTGCCTTGTAGCAGGCAAATTTTTGCGGGGGCTCCCCAACTTCCGGCTCCCTGCACCTTTTCTGTAGATGGTGTTAGCCTGAGGTCAGGTCCCCTGCACCTTTTCTTCACCGGTGCAGGTCCCAAGTTGGGTTCTTTTACTGCCTGAGTTATGGGCGTGTAAAAGCATTGAGGAGGAATAAGGTCTCGAGGCAGTAGCCAACTTCTCCTCTGTGCCACCTCCACGGCTTTATCTTCACTCTCTTGTATTTTTCGTTACTTACGTAGTTAGCTTCAATGTAAGCTTTGTTTCAGCTTTTCATTGTACACTGTACTGTTTCTTTGTCTTAATAAAATATATGTCTATTTCTCTATACATATCTTTCTTCTCCGTAACCACTACTTTATACATGAATATTAAATATAAGCTTGCCCTTAATGATATTCTAGGCAGAAAAATGCCTTAACACAGATTCCTACTAGTTTAAACTTACAAATATTATCAAGCATAACAAGGTTAATCATCAATAAATTAAACTCTTGGAACTAACCGGGATAACCGCTGAGTGCTGCGCGATGCATACTAGAGCGATGTCCGAGAACGATAGACTCTAAGTCATTCGTCCGAGAGGGTAGCCGAGTAGCGAGGGACTTCGGTTGTGCTTCTGGGTAATATGTTGCGCCGTATCGCATCAACCCCTTTGATACTAGGGATCTGAGGGTAGACCGAGGAATCCGCGCAATCAAGGTATTAACCCATCTGTTAACGCGGAGTTCTCTTCGGATGGATTTCGAGATTTATGTGCCATAGTTTTTTTTTTAGATAGTTGGTTCCTCATCCAGGTAGTTGGTTTCCCCATAGGCTTGAGTCCGAGGACTATGCAATGCCTTGGTTCTGTCCTAAACCTAGTTTTCCTCATCCAAGTAGTTGGTTTCCCCATAGGCTTGAGTCTGTGGACCATGCAATGTCTTGGTTCTGTCCAAAACCTAGTTTTCCTCATCCAGGTAGTTGGTTTCCCCATAGGCTTGAGTCCGTGGACCATGCAATGCCCTGATTCTGTCCAAAACCTAGTTTTCCTCATTCAAGTAGTTGGTTTCCCTATAGGCTTGAGTCCGTGGACCATGCAATGCCCTGGTTCTGTCCAAAACCTAGTTTTCCTCATCCAAGTAGTTGGTTTCCCCATAGGCTTGAGTCCGTGGACCATGCAATGCCTTGGTTCTGTCCAAAACCTAGTTTTCCTCATCCAGGTAGTTGGTTTCCCCATAGGCTTGAGTCCGTGGACCATGCAACGCCTTGGTTCTGTCCAAAACCTAGTTTTCCTCATCCAGGTAGTTGGTTTCCCCATAGGCTTGAGTCCGTGGACTATGCAATGCCTTGGTTCTGTCCAAAACCTAGTTTTCCTCATCCAGGTAGTTGGTTTCCCCATAGGCTTGAGTCCGTGGACATGCAATGCCTTGGTTCTGTCCAAAACCTAGTTTTCCTCATCCAGGTAGTTGGTTTCCCCATAGGCTTGAGTCCGAGGACTATGCAATGCCTTGGTTCTGTCCAAAACCTAGTTTTCCTCATCCAGGTAGTTGGTTTCCCCATAGGCTTGAGTCCGAGGACTATGCAATGCCCTGGTTCTATCCAAAACCTAGTTTTCTCTTTGTGTGGGATCTTGGCTTTATGGGAGTTAGCTCCTCAACCAAGCCCCTAGAGTGTATCCATACGATTAACGCTATCAAGTGCCTAGTTTGCTCTTTACAGGGGACCTTGGCTCTAAGGGAGTTAGCTCCTCAGCCAAGCCCCTAGTCAAGAAACGTAGCCCCTAGCAGAACTTTGTACTAGAACTCTATAACCAACGGTTAGAAATAACGAAAAAACTCTATCGACCCACATCCTATACCAACACGCGAGCCTTTTCCACAGACGGCGCCAATTGTAAGAACGCGATTCGTGGCGGACCGTAACAGTGTCGGGTTCGCACGTAAAAAAGCCCCTAACAATATCATTTGTAGAGCGTGGGTTTGGAAGGCTAGGCCCAGGTTGACAAGCGGTGGGTTTTTCGCGGTGTTCGTACAAGTTTAAGTTTTCCTTCACCCCTGGAGTCTTTCTCCTGGGGGTGGGCTGGGAGGCTCTGGTTTTTAGCCATTTTTCCCAACCCCCTCTTTAGGTTACTTGTTTTTCCTTTTATATTTGCCTGCGTTCATTGTCCTTCGTCCACGTATAGGGTCAACCTTTCCAAGATTGATACTTGTCCCATCAGCCCATATTCAAAGTCGTTGGGGGTGGTTGTAAAAGCCAAAGAATGCGGCTCTGTCAGGTTCAGAGCATTGAATGGCAGTAAGGGCAGCTTTCCCTGGATATTTTAGATCTTTCTTCCTAGTTTCAGTCCTATACCGTTTTTACCCTTCTTTCAGGGGGGACTTTGGGTCTGCCGAGGACTGAGCTGTCCTCGGCAGTATCCCAAGGCTATTTTGTCGAGCTTGGGCCATAGCCCTCCTCGGCTTGGCCTTCGGATTCTCCCCGGGTAGATGGGCCTGGCCCATAAATCATTTGGGCCCCACACTATTGAATTGGGTTTTTATTATAATAAAAAAAAAAAAGTATTGTTAGTTAAAAATTAAAATCTCTCCCCTTAATTTTCATTTAAAAAAAAAAAAAAAAAAAAAAAGCCCGGCATTTAATTACCACTTATGTGGGTATCTCATATGTTGTCTTTATTCATAGTTTCATATAACACATGTAAAATACCACAACAGCATGGCCTCTTTTAAGGGGATTTGACTGTGTCTTGGATGCTTGCAAAAATGCAACAATATCTTCAACTATTTACACGTGTAACCACTTGATCTTGGTCTCATGCAAAATCCCTGAATTTACATGTCACTTTAATCAGTGTCTCCAAACAAAATATAACGATTAACATGCAGCTACAAAGTCGTGACAATGGAAAAAGCTGTTTCTCACAGTTACATTTACAACCCTTTAATCCAAAAGACATTTGTTTTTATATCCCATAATCATCATATTCATTCCTGGATTTCTAACAGACATGCAGAAAGGTAAGCCTTTCAAGAAGAGAACAAATCTGGACACCCTATTCCCATTGACTATTATGTGTTTTTTCATCCTTCATTCAGTTACATGCATGTAATGCAATGTTGTAATATTTCATTAATTTTTCTTTTTCTTTTTTTTTCTTCAGATTATTTTTACAGCAAACCCAGCTTCACACAGATCATTGTAGCCTCTTCCATTGGCCTGATCATTGCTGTGGTAGTGCATTATCGTATTCGGAAGCTATGGTTTGACAAACTTGCTCCACGCCTCATATTATCAGACACACGAAGAGTTGAAAAGCTAGAAAGGTTTCCCCATTATGTAGGTAATTATGTGATTTGATCCTTTCAATATACATTTGGATCTATGTAAATGTTTTATTGTCCATGCTGTCTTTTCCAGGGCAATTTCATTCATGCCTACACCCTCACAATGTGACACTTTGAAAGCGAAAAGATCAAACGTCCTTCGACAATAACATCTCCTGAATATATTCAATCTGTGTTTTAATTCTGTCTCTCCCTTGATTGCAGCTAGGCAAATGGGATTCAAAGATAGGAGAGAATGTCCACAGCTATGCAAATTGGCCTCTAAATACCTTAGGAAATATGAGGGATCTGAGGATGATATATATACGTTCTTCGCAAGTGAACCAGATGCAGATTCGCTTTTTGTGAAGCTTGTGGAGGAGTTTGAGAGATGCATTCTAAGTTACTTTGCATTTCATTGGAGCCTTACCGATCTTATGATTAGTCAGGTATCCAAGATCTAATGGCTTATGGGGTTATAAAGAAAAGAAAAATGTTGATTTGAAATCGTGCATGATAATTTATGTATAGTTTCCTTATCATACTACATTAATTTTCAGGTGATGAGTTCTGATCCTGACCCCAAAAGGAAGCTCAAGCAAATTTTCATGGCAGCAACAAGGTGGTCATCATCATCATCAATGTTTTATATATATATAATTGAAAATGCTAGTAGGAGTCGAAATGAAATGTTAACAATAGAATATTAAAGCAAGATAATACACTCTGCCATTCCCATGTCATTTCTGAACCAAACTGCAAGACCATTTTCTTTCCCCAGTTTTAGTTTCTGTATTTGTTATAGAGCGTACCCCTCAGTCTTTCTGGCCTTGGCCTTTCTTATACAGAGAAATTGCTGTATTAAACATGATGAAATTATGTAATAAGCAGTTACGATCAGAGGAAAGCAATCAAAGAGCAGATGGAACTAGCAGACAATTTACATTTGAATTGAATTACTCATAAATTGTCTACATACACACATCACCCAAAGTAGTAAGAGTTCCTTGGCAATTCAGTTATATCCAATTTGCCGAAAAAAAGAAAAAAAGCGCTAAGTTGTATATTATAATTATTACTGATGCAAGTATATTGTTTTTGCAGAATTAAAGTATTCAAATATCCTTGTTTTTTTGCTGGTATAGGGAACAAAGATTTGAGAGGGTGACAAAAAACCTGAAGGTGGCTAGAGTGTTCTCTACATTGGTAGAGGAGCTGAAAGCAATGGGAATGATAGCAAATGATGACTCACGATGTACAGAGGTGATGGCTCCAGTGGCACACAGCGATAGGAGTCCAGTCCTCCTCCTGATGGGTGGCGGGATGGGAGCTGGGAAGAGCACAGTGCTTAAAGAAATTCTGAAAGAGTATGAATATTATTATCATCCATTCCATAATCCTAAACATAAGCAGTAAGAAATTTTGCAAGAGGTGAAAAGTTTATCTTGTAAACATCACCCTTGATTCAGAATTCTCTCTGTTAAGCTCTTACATTATCCTTAATTGAGAAAGTTAAAACTACAAGGGGAGGTTAGCAAATATGTATATAAAATGCATATACATAGATACATTCATACAATACATACATACAACATATATATATGTATGTATGTATGTATGTATGTATGTATTATTTTGGGTGGTCTGAAGCCCTGAGCTAAATCCTAGGGCCAAGATCAAAATTTCTTTTTCAACAATGTCAACTATTTATTAAGTTCAGTCTTGAGTTTTTTACAGCTGAATCTTCTACATCACGTATAAAAGTGAAATCATCATTGGAACTTCATAGATAACTTTAAATTGACTTTGGGATAAAATTCAAGAATTCAAAAGGTCTGCCTGTACCGAATGAGTATTGAAGATCAGAAAAGCTAATTGAATATACAGAAGTTGCTAAAAGGAAGTTTTATTACATTTAAAAGGCAATTGAATATTGGTAAGTAACTTCAAAATGACTAGTGTAAGAGGTATTATTTCAATCCTATGGCCATCATTTAAAATATTTACTCCATCCCTATCTTGCTACATCATTTTAAAAATGAAAGAATTTGGAATTATGGAAAGCAAGAGCTAATATTTATTGTTTGTGGATGAAGACCATTCTGGGCAGGAGCAGCAGGAAATGCGGTAAAAATTGAAGCAGATGCCTTCAAAGAATCAGATGTCATCTTTAGGGCCCTTAGTTCCAGACGTCATGGACATGTCGACATGCTCCAGACTGCTGAACTGGTGAGATATGAGACTTTCTCTCTCTCTACCCTCTTCCCACTCAGAATAATAGGCAGAAGCACCCACTTTTTCTACAGGTTGTATAGAAAATACTCTGGAGAATGTAATGGTATCAAATGACCAAAACTGGGACACATTCTAGGCCTAAAAGTTCTGAAGTGAAACATATGCTTGTGAATTGAACCTGTTCAACATACTTATCAAAAAAAATTTGAACCTGTTCAACATAAACCATAGTCTGTTTGTTTGGTTTTAAAGTTAAGAAGAGAAGCATAAAGCCAACGTAGAATAAACCTGAGCTACATTACTGGTATAAACAATACAAAGTCAATTCTAGCATAAACATACCTGACATATCATCTAACCAAGGTGCTTTTTCTGCCCATGATAAGAAGTTTCCCCTTTGATTCCTTAATACATTACTCATCTGAAGTGGTAGTTCATCATTTACATCATTCTCGCAAGTATCTTTGAATGTGTGCTTCCATATGTGGTACTCAGATTCTTCTTCAATCTCCTTTCTACATCTTCAGACATCACTGTGTCAGTTTCTTTTACTTTAGATCGGTAAGTTTTGAATCTAAGACTTACCCAATACTCATCCCACACTTACACCACCTAAACCAAGGCCCAGGCACAGTCAGATTCTCTACTTTAGCATCTCTCACTCTCTCTATCTCTCTCTCTCTCTCTCATTTTAGTGCCACTTCAGATGTTATACTAAATAAAACTTACCTGAAGTAGGTGCATCAATAATTTGATAATATTTCAAATATTTATCACGTCAATATGCTTCATCATAATATTTCCTAGCATAAGTTCCATAGTATGACCTGAAAAATGTTTATAAACAGGTACACCAATCATCTACTGATGCTGCATCATCCCTCCTGGTGACAGCACTTAATGAAGGGAGGGATGTGATCATGGATGGCACCCTCTCTTGGCAACCATTTGTTGTGCAGACAATAACAATGGCCAGGAATGTTCACCGCCGCCGCTATCGCATGGGTGCTGGTTACAGGGCAAATGAAGATGGAACTGTAACTGAAAACTACTGGGAACAAATTGAAGATGAAGAACCAGAGCAAGTTGGAGGCAAAAAGAGAAAACCATATAGGATAGAGCTTGTTGGAATTGTCTGTGATGCCTATCTAGCTGTTATAAGAGGCATAAGGTATATTACTAACCATTATATCTTGGTACTTTTTACATTTTCATTTTTTAAAATTTTTAAAAATATATTTGTTTTCTTGTTTATCTGTCTCTCTCTATTGAGTAATCTAATGTACCAAAGTGTGTTTTTTTTGCATGTAAACAGGAGAGCCATCATGTGTAGAAGAGCTGTAAGAGTAAATTCACAATTAAAATCCCACAAGAGATTTGCAAATGCATTTCTAACATACTGCCAACTGGTTGATAATGCCAGGTTATATTGCACGAATGCTTTGGAAGGCCCGCCTAAGGTACACACAACATACCTCCTCTTTCTTTGTGCAGTGACAAGAACCTTACTTCAGTGTTAACAACCAGAACTTGGATTTAAACATAGGCCTATATTTGTACCTGCATAATTTCATTTAACCAACCAAGAGTCAATAATTACGTGTTGTTTTTCTTGGCAAAAGCTCAGCTGACTTATGTTATGCTAACTTACACTTTCATACATGGGTTTGGCTTTTGCATGAAGGCCATGGCATTCAGGACTATAGTCTATACCTGTCGGCAGAAGGTTTTTGTAGCAATTTTTGTTAAACTCAACATGTCATACTGACATAATAATTCCTGTGAAGTTGATAGGATGGAAAGACAGAGACAAGACATTGCTGGTTGATCCAGACGAAATTGATTGTTTAAAACGGGTAGAAAGGTTGAATGAAAATGCCAAGTCCATATATGAACTTTACAAGCACCCTAACCCAGCTTGCGAAGCTGGGTCAGTTTGGAAAGACATTGTATTGTCACCTTCAAGGTTGAACATTCAGCAGGAGCTGAAGTATTGCATCCAGAGAATTGAAAGAAGGACATGACAAATCAAGAGTGCAGGGTCAATACGGTTTGAAACTTCTCCACTTGGATGGCTCAAGAAACAAAGGCTGAAGAAATTGTCAAATTTTCTATGTTTGCAACCAAGGAATATTTATCTATTTTGTATTAAATTAATGAGCTTATATGTAGAATTCCGTTCAAAGAACAAAATCGGTTAAAAAGTTCAAAACTGATTATTCAGAAACATGTCTATTGATAGTGGAGGTGATTCAGATAATAAAAGATTTTGAAAATAGTAATTGCTGAAAAGAAAATCCAAACAGAAATCACACAGCCATAACAAGCAAGCCAAAAAAGTAAAAGTTTTCTAAGCTCATAAATCATGATCCTTTGATTAAATATTGATTGAAACTTCTATTAATAATGGAGATTGTGGCAATAATGACAATGTACAATGAGAACCTGGATTCAAGGAAAGCATACTAAACAAAACAAGAAAAAAAAATTTTGATAATAGCCAAGAACATACCTCTTTCATTGGATGGCAATGCACATCTAAACAGCTCTCTATGACCTATTTACTCTTTAGTTACTAATTGGATATATAAAGGAGTCCTGAGATGTGTCTTGAGTCAAGAACCATCCTTTACTGTTCTTCCATCAAGATGCATCCTCTACTGTTTTTCCCTCTCTTTGTTTTTTTCTTGTTCTTCTCAGCTATAAAACTTCCTACACTTATTTTGTGAGCTTCAATTCAGAAGCTTTATAGTTGCAGCGACTCCTTCTCCTTTCAGAAGCCACTTTGCATCTGATACAGATTTTACCAGTCTCATAAGTTTTCTGTTTTCTCAATGCCGACGTCCATATGCAGAAGGACACAGATTGTGGCTGTGTTGACTTAAACCACTGATTATAAGTTCACAAATATAATGGTTGAGAGAGAATTTACGTTATTACTCTTCCTCTTCATCCATTTTTCTGCTTAAATAAAGTGGAAAAACTTTAAGCAGACTAGCAACTTCAATCATCCAATTATTTTTTTTATTAAAATCACCTAATCCTTTTAACCTTTTATGGTTGGCTTCATAAATAATTTTTCAAAACATTCTTTCATACATCAATTTTCAGTGGTGCATAAGGTAAGTCCAAAAACAGTACATCCGAAGTCTCTTGAATGATACATATGAATTTCTGCCAAGGAGATGATGAACTTTTAACTTTATGAGGGAAGTGGGGAAATATGATTGTTAGAGAGGTGATGAGAACATGACCCTAGATAGGACTGAAGGGCATAAAAGATCCACTAGCCAACCTCAATTAGTTAGGATTACAGCTTAATTGAGTTGAGTAGTGAGGGAAATAAAAGATTATTTACTTACAATGTTTTTTTATGAGTAAAAGTATATATACTAATAACAAAAGCAGTGTACAAGAACTCAAGGGAAGCAACTTAAGTATACTAAAGTGTCTCCAAGACTCTTACTTACAATGTATGGGCTGAATAATTACAACTACACAAATTTCACCCTTATTTAAGACAATTATCTCTATGAACATACATTAAAAGTGTCAAAAAAATGATTTTACTCAATTAACTGCTGTCATTATGTACTTTCTAAAGTCAGTTTGTTTTTTGGCAAGAGGGTATACTTTTTTTTTTTTTAACTTACAATTGGATTTCATGCCTTTGTTAGGTATTTTAATTTTCTCTGACTTATTTTTCCAAGAGAAATATAGTTGGCATAATATCAATGAAGTAAAAGAAATGTTAAGTTCATGTCAAATAAGTAGTGTACATGAGGAAATCCTATGTGACTAATAAGTGGCACCAATATGCAGATTAGTTGATTGGTAGGCTTTATGGGTAAAAAAAAATAACAAATCAATCGAAGTCCATTTGATCTAGAATGATATCTTCACTAATGAATATCTAATAATGATGCAGATTGACACCATCAAAACTGCATCTTAATGAAATTTAGCTCTTGATTAAGCAGCATATCGAATGCAGAAACTTTTTTCTTGACAGGAAAATTTATTAAAGTTGGTAGTAAAATATGAAAAAATTAGGATTAAGAAAAAAAAAAAAAAAAGGGAGGAAGAGAACAATAGAAAGAGACAGAGTGTGTAGAAAGAAAAGGTTTAGGGCTCAATTGATCAGCCATCACCTTAACAACTATATATTTTAGAGGGATATGACAAGATTATAAGTTTACCCTATGCTAATACAAAATAATAAGCAAGTAGAAAAATATAAAATTAACTAGAGTAGCTCTAACACTCCCCTTAAGCTGAACCATACAAATCAAACATGCCTAACTTGAAAGATGGTTGCTGAAAAGACGCACAAGCTTTTGTGAGAATTCATCTTAGTAGGCATAGGGAGTGACAATCTATTGTTGCATCAACAAATTTTGAATAAAGTGACAACCAACCTCGATATGTTTGAAATGCTCATGGAAAATAGGATTGTTGGCAGTAAAGATAGTAGTCTCATTGTCGCAACACATCTGCATAGGATTAGCAACATCAATACCCAAGTCATGAAGGAAAGAGCAAACTCATAACATCTCAGAAGCAGTATGAGCCATAACTCGATATTCAGCTTCAGAACTAGAATGGGTGACAACATTCTGTGTTTTACTGGAACAAGTAACAAGATTACCTTTGACAAAGATACAAAAATCAAAAGTGGACCTCTGATCAGAGCGACAACAAGCCTAGTCAGCATATCACTAAAGCCTGTCACATACAACTATTTGTTGCATCTTGCTTTACCTGAAGAGTGCTCTATATGGCTGCCAATCTTTTGTGAACAAATTGGTGCTGACAACAACGCAGATGTCACCATATGAATGCTGACATCAGAACACTTCTATCATCTGACAACAACCTCCATATTATTTTAACTTGTTCTAGGGTTGGATCAAAATGCTATAATACCAAGTCAAGTTGTAGAATATGAAAAATTAAGGTGAGAAATTAAAGAGAGAGAATACCCCTTCGCTAATATAAAATAACTAATTAATAATAAAAAATAGCAGGAGTACAATAAAAAACACACACACAAATAGGGATTACACATTGTAAAGAAGAGAAACTTAAAATAAAATAAAAAAAATGGTGGGTGAGGGGGAGGGGGATGTCCCAAAAAACCACCACAATCCACTCATAAAGTGATCTAACAAACAGAAGCTTCAACTTGAATAGAGCTTTTAGCTTATTTAGGAGGAGCTTGGTGCCCTTCAAATGTCCTAGCATTCCTTTACCACATTAGGCATAACAGATCAGCCTTCCCAATCATTCTACCCCACTATTACCAGAATGCCCTCTCCAACATGCTAATTTCACCTCAACTTTCATAGGTTTAAATGATATAATACAAAATGACCAAAAGACAGAGTTAAAAGCTCCCATGTGATTAAACAATGCAGAACAAGGCAACCACTATCTAACCAGTAACCTTACAAATACAACCCAATCAGCTATATTTATTCCTACTTCCTGAGATTTTATAACATTGGAATTTTGCCCAATGTCACGGTCTAAGTAAAACAAGAAATATAATTAAAAAAAAAAAGAGAGACATGTTTTGGTGGTACTTTTGCCTGCCAAATGTTTTTCCAAGGAAAATTAGTATCCATTCCGCTTCTCAATATCCCATACTGATTCATACTCCCAGACTTATAACATTTTTTGCAACACCTTCTTCAAGTTCAGCTAACAGAATGTCCCCCAAACAGTGACAACCCCATCATGTCCTAATAGCAAGACTGTCAACCAAAATTTAACTATCTCTTAATCACATACCATGCATACACACATAGCAAAGCCTTTTTGTGAACAAGGATGATGGCCACAGTATATGTACTTACCTACCACTCTCGAAGTACATAATATATACTGAAATTCAAACACTTCAGCATAACTTCTTCATTTCTAGAACTTTTGCATCATGTCATCATGCAGGAAAAAAAAGAAACCCAAAAGGACAAAAGCATCAATAGAAAAAAAAAATTACTTAGATATCAGCTGCCATGTCCACTAATCTAGCTCAAGATCTGGATATGGACTTCAATTCCTTACAATTTAAGATCAATTCCCAGAGAGAGGTTTTCTTCATTGGTATGATTCGAATCATCCCACCCATCCACCACTAGTCCTTACCGACACCATTGATGGTGATGTTTAATAGCTGCAACTAACATAGTTGGAAATTTTTCTTGTGGAGAGCATAATGTCTATATCTTCCCTGCACAGAAACCCAACTCAGCTATAAAAGCCTAGCACAAAGATCCTCAACAACCCCGATCCTTGACATAGCATGGAATGGTTGTATTGCTTTAACCTAGAGAGGGTTTAAACAGTTACAAAACCTAAAGAATGATGGAAACAATATATTGTAAAGTCCAAATAGTCCCTCATGATAATCTTTATCTTAAAATAAAATAAAATAAAAATTGATGGGGTAGAGTAGATACAACAACAATCAAACCTTAGTCCTAAAATTTTGGAGTCAACTATGGATCCTCAATAGACCAATCAAGGTTGACCGCATATATTCTATTCTGCCAAAAAGCCACATGATTAATTTCCAAGAACATATGGACCCTATCATCAACAATCAACTTTTTTCGTGCCTTCACTTGTTAGCAGATAATGACCACAACTGCGTGATCGGCAATATTGATGACACGTGATATATCACAGTCTAATGCTTCTGTTCTTCTTATATTATACACCCAATAATATCTGAAAATTTCCTCTGACAGTAATTTAAGCAATCTTGAAATATGGGCATAACAAATAAATAAAATCGTGTACTAATACAATTCGATGAACCATCTTGATTTTCAATGAAGACTATATCATAACCTGGCAGCCTGGCATAAAAGGTATCAGATTAATGACTACATTCCATCCTTTAGGAACAAAGGACCTACCTGGAAATTACTGCATATATGAATTATGTTTGTTATTTAATAGAAAACTAATAACATAAGAAATTAAGAACAGTATCAAATGGGTTTCACACAATTGAACAAATAATAAAGAAAGTTACCTTTCATGAGATGTACGTTATTCATTCAATGCAACTGCAAAATGAGTAGCTGTTTTAGATATCTAAGACTATCCAACAGTTGATTCCCAAATAAATGCCACTCCAGATGATATTTTGCATATCATTGAGGTCTTGAAAACCCAAATGTCACCTATAAGCTAAATATGGAATCAAAGTCAGCAGGAAATGCAGACAAAGAAATTAATTCAACGTGAACAGGATTAGAATTCACACACATATAGGTTATGCAATGGAGAAGTTTGATAAACAAATAGCATAGAGCATCATAAAAACTATTCAAATGGGTGCATTCATTGGGCTCCATTGCACATGTACAACATATCTCAAATGACTCTCCCTCATTTTATCTGCATCCTTCTAAATTATACTTCCCGCTACTTCACAAAGCCATCAAAATCGTATTAATTTCTAAAATTAGAAACCTATTTATGAGTTTCTGGAATACTAAGATATCAATATATCACTTTGAAAAGATAAAAGATGAATTCAACATCTAAGCCAAAGCACGTTAGGATGTAAAATTCACGCCGCCTCTAGAGAGCTTATACAACATCCCATTTTCTCTTTTACATAATCAGATTTATTCGCTTAGCACCTCAAAGTTGACACATCCAAGCCACTGAGTAAAATCAAATTTAGTATTCTTGAGAACAAACCAAAAATGTCAAACCTGACCAGATTATGCTAATTTGATGCATGCTGAATCAGCGTTGTTCCACATCATTGCAAACAATGGTTTGGAAAGAATGTTGCAATCAAATTCAGTAGTTTTCCAAAACTATTTCATTTTGAATCTCAGTTAAAATAATATCAGAAGTGACTCACACCAATAACAGTTTCCAAATAAATGCTACTACAAAAAAAGTTACTAACACCAGCCAGTCTTGAAAGTTTAAAATGTTGCACGTAAAAATGTAAATCTCTGAGGATTCCTTATCTTAGGAAATAGATTAATGGATAACAAAGATCATATCACTTATAACTACTTCCAAACCCAGCAAAGTTCAACATTATTATCAGCATGTACCAGAAACTGTCGAGTTGTCCATGATAAGACATCGTTGAAAACAGAGCACCATGTTAACTGTAACGATAACATGCATCTCACTAAGCCAATCTTTAAAGCAAGAGGAAAAGCATTGGCATACCATGCTTCCACCTTCTAAATTCCGGTTTTTCCTGAACCAACTCTAAAAACAAAAAAAAAAAAAAACAAAAACAAAAAGGAGCATAGATCCATATTCCATTCCCTAGGTTAAAAGGTACACTTTTCTCCCTTTTTAAGTGCAAACCATCATAACATCATTCACATTGAATCAGCAACGGCTATATTGGATGAATTAATTTTGCAGACCAGTCAAGTCTTAAGAAGAGAAAGGAAATGATCATGATGATTCTTTAGGAAGCTTTGATAAGAAGCAACAGTCGGTTACAATACATACTTCAATGATACAACCATGAAGAGGCATGTGAGAGAAATGCTTTCATTTCAAGTAAACTACAACTCTGGTTGCATATGGAAATAATCAAAATCACATACGTTGCAACCAAATGGTGTATCTAGACTAGAAGAAGACATGTTGATTGAGTAAAAACCAACACGTCTGCCAGTCCCATTTCTGTTTGAAATATTTTATTCTTTTTATTTCTTGCAACTATTTTTAACCTTTGGATCACAACTCAACATCCAGTTCCAGTTGCAGGTTCTGCCATTCCATAAACAAAAATTCAAAAAGTAAACGAGCACATTGAACTGAAGAGTATATGAAAAACACAAAGAGGTAGAGCAATGGAAGCAAAATCGCAGCAAAGTAGGAGGAAGAAGTCGTTGAGCTCCAGACTGACTAGTCCATTGTGGTTTGTAACTTTTGTTACAATAACATAAGATATATACAGATATTTATATATATATATATATTGCAAACCTAAGAAATTTCATTTAAATTAACGTTCCCTTCCCAATCCAATTCCAACCATATATATGATGAGGATTTTACGAGAGATGACAGACAGTCCTTTATTAGTTAACACTGCGAATCTCATTTCTTAGTCTAGTTTCGAAATCTACAAAAAGGTCTAAAGACAAAAGAACAAACAAATAAATACAAATATAATGAAATGAAAGTAGCATTGAGAAATGACTAATGAGTGTGATTTCAGAGTTTATTCAACTCGCAGTGGCTAAATTCAAATCAAATCGTATTTCTAAGCGAAAAAACCCAGACAAAGGGAGAGAGAGAGAGAGTCATGAGTGGTAAAAGAGTGTTTACCAAATCTTAGATAAGAAGGCGAGTGAGTAGGAAGGCACTAAACCGCGGTGGTGGAATTGGAATCACAATCACGCTTTCTTAACTGGCGTACGAGAGAGAGAAAGAGAGAGGGAGATAGATGCGCTTTCTTTCGTTCTTTCTTTCATTACGGAAAACAGTTTTTGCATTTGCATTTGCATTGAAACCCTCTGATTAAAAAAAGAAACCATTAGAGAGAGCCTCTTTCTCTCTCTCTCTCTCTCAACTAAACTCAACAGCTTTAATTAATTAATAAAAATACATCTTCTTCATATTCATATCTCATGATCTCAACTACTACGACTACTACTACACATCTCAAATCCCTAGACATCATAATTAAAATTAGAATATAAAAATAATAATAATAATACTAATACTAATAAAAACCGAAAGAGTTCTTTTTTTTTTTTGGTTATATAATCGGGGGGCGTATTGGATTGGATCCAACTACAACCGGAAAAGAAAAGGAAAAATTTACAAAACTACCCCTACAACAAACAAAACAAACACCTCCTAGTAAAGTAAAAAAACTCTTTTATGAATAATGATGATGATCCTCATTTCCTTCCCCCTCTCCTAGTTGTTGCCTTCTTTGCCGGCGATTTAACGCTCTTTGTCTTCACACTCTTAGCAGCCGGTGCCTTCTTACTCTGCGCTGCCTTCTTTGCTACTGCTGCTGCTGGCTTAGGAGCCGCCGCCCTCTTCCCTGGGGAGGTCCTCGTCGATGTCCTCGATGCCTTCGCAGGCGGCTTTGCTGTCGTCTTTGCCTTTGCCGCAACAGTCTTAGATTTAGCAGGGGCAGCCTTTGCCTTCGGAGCTGCCTTTGCCTTAGCCGGAGCAGCCTTTGGCTTCGGTGCAGCAGCCTTTGGCTTTGCCGCAGCTTTGGGCTTTGGCTTGGGCTTGGGCTTAGCAGGAGCAGCTGCCTTGGTCTTCGCAGCCGGTTTTGACTTCGCAGGAGCAGACTTGGTCTTAGCGGCGGTAGGCTTAGGCTTAGGCTTAGGAGCAGCAGCTGCCTTCTTCTTAGGCTTAGCAGCGGCAGCAGGCTTAGGAGCAGTTGGCTTGGAAGCTGGAAGCTTGAAGGAGCCCTTGACCTTAACGAGCTTATTAGCAGCAACGAGCTTCTTCAAATTGGAGAGCAATAGTTTCTTGAAGTTTGGTGGAAGTTGCTTGTGCTTTTCTTCGATGTGCTTGGAGATCGCGTACTGGCTCGAACCCGTCTTCTCTTTCAACGTCACTATCGCATCCTTAACCATCTACAAAATAACACAACACCCGGATCCGTCTCACAATTTTATCAAAATTTGAATTCAAATAATTAATTAATTAAGTAATAATAATAATAATAATACCTCCTCGTAAGGAGGGTGTGAAGGGGGCTTTCTAGGACCGGAGGGCTTTCGGGCTTTAGGCTCCTTGGCTTTCTTTGGCTTGGCAGCTTTGGGTGCTGCTTCTGTATCCTCGGCCGCCGGTTCGATTGGTTCTGGCTCCGGAACGACCTCGACGGGAACAATGGGTTCTTCGATGGTGGTCGCCATTGGACGAGGACAGCAATTGAGCTTTTGCAAATGGAAATCACAAGAGAAGAGAAGAGAAGACAGATTTAGATCTAAAATAGAGAGAGAGAAAGAAAGAGAAGAAGAAGAGGCCTGGATTGCGTTGTGCTTACTGGTAATTTTGGTGTTTGTGTGAGAGGGGAAGATGGAAATGGAAGAGATTAAATAGTGGTGTAGCTGAAGGGTAATATCCAGGAACTCAATTCTCATTGGTTGAGAGCCTTTTCTCGCGGATCGCTGCCTTTCTTAAATTTAAATTTTAGCCGTTCGATATTTCCTTATCCACGGTTCATAATGCTTCGATAGGGAGGGTTGGAATGAAAGGGGGTATGGATGGGTGAGTGTTTAGGACAGTTTAGGTGTGCTTTTAACCTCTATTCATCCGCTCATAACTTCCCCTACACTTTATGGATTTCACTCAAGTTTTTTTCATCTTCTAGCAAATTTTATAAGCTTTCTAGTGATTATACGTGCGTTTCCTGTGGATTTTTCATTTGGGAGTAATTTGCTTTTGAAGCTCCAATGGTCAGGATTAGGGTTTCTTGTGATGTTATTGTGGTTTTGGCCATTTTTTGGAGAATGCTTCCAATCAAATTCAATTTTTTTAATCTCATATGATTGTAGCTTAATGAAGGAACCTATTGGTTCAAGAATCATCCAAATCCGATCACAATTGAGTATAAAACCATCTGTTACAATGTCACCAAAGTTGAACACATCCCAATAACTATAGAACTTGCTACATAATACATGTCAAATAAGTCATGTTCCTAATTCTTTAAAATGATTCATCATTTTCCATTTTATGTTTGCATTATGTGTAATCGATTTCGGTGATAAAATAGGAATGCATATGAGTAGTAACTCCCATTCCATGATAATGGTAATGTTTTTCCAAGTAGAATTTTTTTGATATCTATGTAGCAAAATTGCTTTCCATGCAGTCATGAGGAACTAGCTAGTGTGTACTCTCAAATGAAAGGCATATTTGTTTTCCTACAAAATCTATCACAAAATTATGTGTTCCCTTCTTGGTGCAAAGTTTTCTTGCTAAGATGCATAGTACAATGACCCTTGCATACTTTGTTAATATAAGAAGCTAATAGTCCCTTGCCCTTGGTGGCACTTAATGGGCATTAAGCAACAAAATGACTTTAGATGTGTGAATTCCACATTACAAGTCTTGCAGTTAGCTTCTATGTTTCAAAGAAATGTTGACACGTTCTCTTTAAAACATATAATACACTCAAAAACATCATTAAGCAAGTGACATGTGAGGAATTTTCATGTTGCTGACTTGGGCTTTCTGGTCAATAACTTCTATATAGCTGTGCTAAGAATGAAGATGTATTTGTATTGGTTCCATTGCGAGATAGATCTTCCATTGGTGACTCAAATGCCATCACAACGTAAACTTCTAATTCTTTTCTATCATATAAACACTATTTCCCCCAACATTTATACATCTATGCCATGGTTATTCACTGCATCTCATGATCTAAAGTACAAACTGCTTAGTCCCTACAAGAAGTTCTAACTATCATCATGTCTCTAACTTAATCAACCCATTAAATTGAATGAAACGATTATCTGAATTGTGTTTGGAGTAATATGTATGTGCTAGAAACTAACAACAGTGTCCAGAATATCATACAAATGGACTTGTTTAATGACATGTGCACAAGCTAATGGTTGAATTTTCGTTCAAAGTGTTTCCACAAGTTTAATAACAAAATCAAATACCCAGAGAAACAACACATGTAACGTCCTTTACAAGCACATGATGCTAATAACATGTGAAGAAATAGTTCCATTCTATTCAAGATTAAAGAACTTATTATACCAATCATAGTTTTGAAATTATAAGCATATGAGGAAGTTCAACTAATTATAAACATATAATTGCTTTATCAAAAAAAAAAAAATTATAAACATATAATTAAATTGGTGAAAATATGAAAACGAAGTTAAATTTCTTTAATAAATAAAGGGAAGAAGATAAATAACAAGATGACAAACAAAAACTTTAATTTCATCAACGGAGAAAACAAAAAAAAAAGAGATTTTTTTTTTTTCCTATTCTTTTAGTTTTTGGTTTGTCGCCAAGAACTTTATAGCTCAAGTAGCCCTCCTAATGTTTCCAATAAAGACATCCAAGATTTAAATCTCCTCACCCTGAATTATTGATGTAATAAAAAAAATTCAAAGAAAATGAAAAATGAAATATAAGTATGAGAAAACATATGTCAATATTTTCATGTCATGCTCATCAAACTCTCTTCAAAGTAAGTGAGATTTGGAGAGACTACTAAGTGTATTGAATACATGAATATTACATTATTCCTTCGTTGTTTTCTCTTTGTAACCCAAGAAACTAACATCATTTTTGTTTTTCATTGCTTCTTTTTCTTTACTTTCTTCTCTCAGAATAGATGGGAGCTCCCAAATGGCATGTGTTTTAATGAAACAAAATAAACATAACAATCCTTCTAAATCGTCATTTAATATGACATATGTGTTTTATAACACACATGCTTATTTCGACAATTCCATCTTAGGAAGTGATATCTTATGAAATGATTTCATGAGACTTCTCTTATAGCAAGCATGGATCTCACATACTATAAGAGAGTAATATAATGAGATTATTGTTGGAAAAATATATGTTTGTATCGCATACAAAAACATACATCAGAAAAATAACGGATCTACTTCATTCTCAATTGATAACATGTATTACGCAAATTTCAGAATATAAGAACAAGAGAGTATACTTTGGTGCGGTGAAATTCAAAACTAAAGATTAGAAGTACTTGGGAACATTTTTAATCTTCACTCCAATTCCACTTGTGCCCAAGAAGTGTGGTCTCTCAATTAGTTTATATGTGTGTGTTCAAGGGAGAATAAAAGAGTGGCTTATACTCATATGCACACCATTTCATTCTATTACAAACTTTTGTATGTTTCTCTTCTTATAACAAATTATCTAATTGGACTAGCTTTTTGAGCCATTCCAATTGGGTTTTAGTATGTTGCTTGGAGTGAGACTAAAAAGGGGGAACAAATAAGACACTAGCTCCAATAGGTTTTGGGCTTTTCTGTCAACTCTTGACAAGCCCATAATTACCATTAATTATATTTAATACCACTATATAAATATAATTGCACTCTAGGCCGTATTAATAAATTATATCCCAAAACTTTATTATACATTCAATCATTTCATAAAATATTCATAGTAATACAAAGTCATGAATGTAGACTGCCACTTTGAAGATTACTACATCTTAATCATTGAGTACCAGGTTTAAACTTTTAAGTTATTCATCATATAATTATGAAATCCAATTTCATAAATATATATTTTAGTAACTTCTTACTAAAGTGGTTAGGCCTAACATTCTGAATAACCAAACTCATTAAACTTATCTCAATGAAATATTTTATATCTCTATTAAGAGATTATGAATTCTATCTCGAGAATATATGTTCCATCAACACTAAATGTGGCTGCCCAACATACTGAGGTTTTGATCGTGATTTTAGATTTCACTCCTAATATATCAAAGCAACCTCTACTTCATGATCAGGTCCATTATTCTCTCAGGATTAAGAGTTCATATAAATAGAAGTCGTGAGATTTATTATTCATTTGATAGTCGTTAGGAGAATAATAAATCTTATGGTGATCCAGTTCAATATGTCTTAACTCTTAAAACATATCAACATATCAACTAGAAGTCTCCACTTCCATGATTAAGACAAATCATCTTAGTTGATATGTTATAATCTTCGCAGATGAAATTCCCAATTTCAACACTGACTACGAACTAAAATTCTAAGTTTGCAAAAAACTCGTGACTTATATCTTCAGTGACTAAATCACATATTATGCATCTCATGGACTATATGATAATGTCCAAATATTCATGTTACCATTATTTTAGATAATAATAAAACAACTTTATTAATTACAACATTAAATCATACATAATATCATACATAGTATCATACAATAGGATTTAAGGACACTAATCCTAACATTTGTATGATGAGATGCCCTCTCCCATATTATGCATTTTATAAATATCGATTTCATTAAAAGACATACCCATCCATCGGTAAACATATGGAGTAATATTTTGTTTTTAAGTAAATGTATTCAATTATTTTGTCATACATGTTACTATGATATAAGCTTCTTGTTATAAAAGGCAATCCAATTCATTACATGAAAGTACTTCTTTATGCAAATCGTTATTCATTATCGGTTAAATTGCATAGAAACTGATTACAAATTCTAACAATTTTAGACTTTCTCGAACACAATCAAATTGAGGCGCAAAAATCTCACTCTCATTAAGGAGATCCAAGCCTTGTACGATTGCCAAAATCCAAGAATCACTACAACAAATCTTCATATCTTCACTTTCTCATGTGCATGTGGTCTAGATTCACTTCTCTTGTATTGAACACTTATACATTAATAAGGATTCTTTCACCTAATCAATGTGGAATTCAAATCTTTACTTAAATACTAATTCCTCATTCAAGACTCATTAACCATCTAAAAACTCCTACTCCTTCTCATTTAATTAGCCAGTTTATAATTTAATTAATTTATTTATTCTTTTTTTGAGGAAAATTAATTTAATCATTTTAGTATTAAAATGCATCAACATTTCCTTTTAGTGTTACATAGAGAAAGTCCACAACCATAACAACATAGAGGATAAATTACACTTTACCCTCATAAACTATACCTCATTTTACATTTGCCCTTCTACATTATGAAAATGCACGTATGCCCCCCTAAACTATACCATCTTTTACACTTACCCCCCGAAACTATGGGAATTCACACTTTACCCTCTAAACTACACCTCTTTTACACTTACCCCCTTAAACTATAAGAATACACACTTACTTCCCTAAACAATTACCCATGGGATAGGGTGATTAGAGGGATAAGTATGCATTCTCATAATTTAGGGGGTTAAGTGTAAATGATGGTATAGTTTTTTTTTTTTGGGGGGGGGGGGGGGTGGTAAATGTAAAAGGAAGTATAGTTTATGGGGTAAAGTGTAATTTCCTCCAACATATATGCTCTACATAAAACTTTCCTCCAAATCTTAACAACCCATTAAACGTTAAATATTATTCTTTTATAGTTTGAGTTTAAATCCTCGCTTTATATATATATATATATATATATATATCATTTGATAGCTGGGAGTGGGGGGATTTGAACAATAAATGTCTTTTGTTAGAAACATCAAGAGGTGAAAGTTAAACTACCAGATTTTTTTTTCAATTTTTTAATTTGATAATTGTTGAGGGGAAAATTTTTTGATGTTCCTTAATAGAATATGTGGTAGCCAAGCCGAAACTCGATGATGGGCACTTGAAATAAAGCCCAAAGGCTATCGGTGTAGTGTAAATCCGCACAAGCAAGAGATAGAGGCTGCACCCTAACAAGAAGACAACAATAAAGCATAATAAATACGTTAGTATTGTTAGTTTGTTATATTATTAGTCTTTTTACGGCGTCATAGTTCAAATCAGTCCTCTAGCGGTATGGTATTATCTCCAGCGGTAGGGGTGAAATTATACTTAGAGTCCAGCAGTCAATGATTAAATAAATTTAGGAAAGTGTTCACTCCTGGGGGTCCTTGTGTGTCTTGGTCAGGGGAATTTATAGTACTTTCAGCCATCATTACATCAATGTAAAGGAAAAATTCAATTGTTACAAATACATTATGTCCTTCATCATAATAATAATAAATAATGATTAAAGGCTCCATAGTTACAAATAAAAGAGGAAAAATATGATGGAATGAAGGGAGGGAAAGATCCCCAACTTAGTGCAGCAAGTATTAGACTAAGATTTTGGTGAGTGTGTGTTCATAAGGCATGAATGAGACAATATGGGCTGTTTTGAGTGAGTGGGATGTGATTAACTCTGAGGTTAAGGCTTTTTAAGATTTGTGTTCTGTTTGTGATTAGTTGAGAGACATTTATGGGCTGTGATTGTGTGAAAGGGGAAAAAAGTATCTGAGATTAGATGAGTGTGGGCTAAAGGTGATGAGTGGTGAGCTTGAGGAAAGCTAAACCACGTGCAAAGTAGTAAACAAACCAAGGATTTCAAAGGAAGTGACTGTCTTGGTCAGTTATGAGACGTTTATGGAGTAGGAAGGTGTAAGCAAGGTGGTGAATGTTGGTGTTATGGTGACTATAGGCTGAGAAAGGTTATGAGTGAGCTTAAGAGAGCTTGGGGAAGCTTAAAAAAAGCAAATGGGGATTGAATTTCTGCAGAGTGTAATCAATGACAGAAATTTTTTAGAGAGGCCTCCTCCTCCCTAGTAGGCTGAGGTGTGTATGCTTTTATAATAGAGTTTTAGAGAAGCATTGATTGACAAGAATCCAAAAATGCATGACTCATCAAGGGTGATGAATCAAGGTTAAGCTTCTTGAGGATTTTTGGTTAGAAGTAAGAGATTCACTTTAGGGGGTGCCTTGCTTCTTTGGGTAATGATGGGATTTTAGAGTGCTTTGCATTTAATGCCATGATTTCTAGGGCTGAGCTGAATCAATATGATTATGGCGTGTATCAAGAACGAATCCTAATGTTGCAAACTGAGATTTGGTCCCCCAAGAAGTAAGATTCAACACCCCAAGTCAGGTGTGAAGCTTTAGTCTACTTCAGGGGGTTCCGCTGGAGATCCATTTATGCCCTCCAAACCACATGTTCCCAATTTTTCCCCTTTAGGATTCATGGGCTTGGTACATGAATCATGTCTTGAACGTTTTTAACATTTATAGTATCAATTTGTTGAAGTTTGGATAATTTGGTTTCAACTCCCCTTCCGCTGGAGGTGTAGTCTTGAGGAAGATGATGGAGTCCCTTCATCCTTTTGACTTCAGCTGATATGACAGCCATTGGACACTATTCACGTCAGGCAAAGGGTGGCAGAAAACTGATGGGACAGCTCTTAGTCCATTCTCAAAAGCTTGGTTCCCTTGTATGAGTCTCTAGTTGCCTTTTGGTTAGTTGTTTGTGTTTTTTTCTTGGACTTGCTCACATGGGTTAGGTTGTGTGCACATGTTGCCATAGGTTTTCATTCCTCATGGACTTTTATTAGTAATTATTTTTGGGTTTTTCATAAATACTTGCAATGGACCTTTAAGCAATTAGTTGTAATGTTTGAAACAATAGGATAAGTTTCAAAATACTTTTGTAAATACTATTTACTTTGATGAATTCCATATTGTAATAATGTTCATGGTTTCTAATAATCGTATCATAACTTAAATGATGAGCTTGTGGGTTTGAATGTTTACCATGAGTGTTGAAGGCATATATTATGGATGTCACGATGCAAATGATGTCCATGTATTTCATGGGTTTATATTATGGTTGAAATAAATAAATGTCATAGGTCCAAAATAAATAATCATAACTTTCCATGGGCTTTTATATTAGTAACACAAATTCATAATTCTCCATGGGCTTGATGTATGTTTGCCATGGGTTTTAGAAAAATGAATAGCGTCACGTCACATAAATGGTTACCATGGGTTTTATCAGATAGATTTCATAGGCTTGTAATATTGTAGTAATAGGTTTAAGAATTTAAAACGTTGTTGATCATTGGACTTTTAAGTGAAATAATTATGATATAGTATTTTTTTTCCAAGTATTAATAACCTTGGGCTTTTGATAGAATAGTGTCAAGTAGTTAGCTTGGGCTTTTAATAGTGCCAACGTAAGTTGAGCTTTTGATATTGCCAATGAGAATTGGGTTTTGATGTTGCCAATGAAAATTGGGGGCTTTGATGTTGCTAATGAAAATTGGGTTTTGATATTACTAATGAGAATTGGGCTTTGATGTTGCAAATGAAAATTAGGCTTTAATATTACCAATGAGAATTGGACTTTGGATAAATAAATTGCCACGGGTTTAAATCATGGGCTTTGATCAAAGATTTGAATTCCATTGATAAAATTGTTTTGTCATGGACTTGAATCATGAGCTTCTCAAATATTACCAAGTATAAGTATTCTTGGATTTTAAATAGAATATGATAATAAAATTGGATAAAATATGAGTTTTTGGGCTTTTTGAGATAGTTTATATCATAACCCAATTTAGATAATGAGATATGAAACATTTGTGATTAACATAATAATAGAGCAAAAAATATTTGGGAAAACTCAATAACTTATTAGTGGTGTTTGAAAATAAATAGGTGGTACCCATATAAAATTAGGTGTAAAAAAAAAAAAAGTACCCTAACAATAATTACAATGAGAAATGGAGAATTTAAACTCTAGATGTCATGGAAATAATAGAAGATGCCAACCAATTGAGCTTGTCTTAAATTTTTACCTATTACTAGAGAGGTGTGGGTCTAATTATAAGGATAACTTCACATGAAAATAATTTTGATGTTTATTCTTAACAACATGATTGTAGTCATTAACATTATGGGAGGAAGGATCCCAAGAAGCGAAGACACGTTGGATGAAAACATCCCGAAGAGACAATTAGGCCTCATTGTTTATTAGATTGGACCCAATCCACATGAGACAACCAAATACCAAAAACCAAGGGGAGTATTCCGTCCGAGGAGGCTGAAGAGCAATCTTCCCTCAGGAGACCAGGGTGCAATCCAAGAACCAACAGGATGGGGGCCAAGGAAGGAACTAAAGACGTGTAGGCAAGGGAAAAAGGGAAGCTTCTTGATAAAGAACCCATCACCTCCACATTAAATACACTGTACCAACTCAGCCTGCTGCATTAATGGCAGAATAACCCCTGAACAATGTCCTTATAGCTTGCAACCTACTCTACCACCACCAATAAGACAATGATGGGACAAGTATCCAAGTAAAGATTAATAGTAGTCCAAGTGTAAGGCTAGGATGCAACCCTAGTAGCTATATAAAGGAAGAAAGCTCCTCCAAGAAAGGGATCAGAAAAAGTGAGGAGAGAAAAATAAAAGCCAAGGGGAGAGAAAGCTATCATTGTAAAACCGAGAAGCATAATCAATAGAACTTTTTCTCCTCGGCTAGCCCGAGGAAGAAATTTACATAAGAATCTTTCTTTTTCTCCTTAATTTAGCTACTAAATTACACTGTTGTTCTTGTCGTTTTCCCTTTTTTCAAATTACTAAACTGGGACCATCAAACGTGGTGGGAGTTGATCTAAAGTATCCACCTCTATAAATTGGTTGTATTGGGTCTTAACCCAACCCCTTCTTGGTCAAGTTGGGCTGGGCTGTACACTCATTTTTAGCCCCCTACAAACATCTTCTTTTTCTTTTATTTTTTAATTTTAAGTGTATGAAATAGACGAATGGGTGCAGCTTAAATAGGTTGGTCAAAATCTACCTCATAATCTCCAAGTTAATTTGGAAACTTATAGAAACACATTTGTTTGAGATTAAAAAACTTTATACCAATTGTAGTTTTGAAATTATAAATAGTTGAGGAAGTTCAAGTATTTACAAAAATATAATTAAATTGGTGAAAATATAAAAAGGAATTAAATTTCTTTAATAAAGGGAAGAATCTAACTAACAAGATATCAAACAAAAAAAATTTATTTATTTTTATTTCTATTCTCTTTAGTTTTTGCCTTTTTGGTTTGTAAAGGAAAAAAAGAAGAGAAAATAAGTTTGAGAAAAATTTGTCGAATTTTTAATGTCATTCTTTTACCAAACTTTCTCTTTAAAAATAAGTGAGATTTGGAGAGAAAGATAAGTGTAAAGAATATGTGAAAATTACATTATCCTTTTGTTGTTTTCTCTTTGTAATCACTGTAAATGTTCTAAATTTTAAAAATAAAAAAATAAAAAATCCTATCTAGCCTAGTATTAAAAAAAAAAAAAAAACATTATTTTGCTTTTGTTTTTGTCTTTGTTGGTAGATGATTGCATTTTAATGTATTTACAAACAATAATTTTGTGTATTTATAATTTTTTTAATATTATATGGATGTCTATTATGAGTTTTTTTTTTCTTTATACTTTGACCCCTGCTAACTTAAAATCCTGACTCCGTCCCCATTTGTAACCCAAGAAACTAACATAATTTTGTTTTCCATTACTTCCATTTTTTTTTTCATATAAATGTAAGGTAATTGTAATATTTCTTACTTTCTTACCTCATAATAGAAGGGAGGTTGCAAATGGCATGTATTTTAATGAGATAAAATAAACCTAATAGGCTTTCTAAAACATCATTTAATATGTGTGTTTCAGTTAGCTCAACTGGTAAAGTCTCTAATAGTTGTTTAAGAGATATGGGGTTCAATCCCCGCCTACACCAAAAACTGATTAATGTCTTGGTCTAATGATAAAGAGTTATCATCAAGCAAACGTCATAGGTTGAAACTCTCTTAAAAAAAAAAAAAAAATCATTTGATATGAAATATGTGTTTTATATTACACATGCTTATACCTGCAAATTTATCTTATGCATTTTTTTAAAGAACAATTCCATTAATAGATTACACATGCTTACACCCACCACTCCATCTTAGGAAATTGTATCTTATAAGACTGTTTAGATTTTTCTTAGCCTTCCACAAATAAAGGGGTAGCAAACAAAGAACTCTTTTGAACTCTAGCAAGCATTGCTCCTTGCCTTAAAATGTCCAACCACTGTTTTAAGACTTGAGATAAAAAAAACACCAAAACAAGCATAAAGGTGTAGTATTCCAATTTTCTGTATTAAAAAAAAAATATATATTGTTTATTGTTCAGGTATAAAATTTGTCATTTATGTATCTGAGATTAAGCTATTGTTTAAGAGAGAGACAGAGATTAAATGTCTAGCAAGCTGGCATTCGACTTTATCAATTGAACCACCACCACTGCCCACTACTAACAACCCAATTGACCCAGCACCACCAACCTAACACTAGAGCTCACAACCCAATCAACCCAGCACCACCATTCTCTCTCTCCAATCAACCAACAACCACCAGCGATGCAAAAACCAACAACCGCCAGTTGCAACCCACAACAACCACCATAACCCAAAACCGAAATGTCCAAAACACATAAACCCATTGAAAAATTACCTAAACCCACCAACGTGAGTGGCAAGATAGAGAGAGAGAGAGTTTGGCTTAGAAAGCTAGAGAAAAGGGAGAAAGAGAAAGCAATGTGTTTTGTTGAGGGAATTTGTGAGAAGAAATTGGTTGAGAGAGAGCAATCCTTTGATCAAGAGAGAGAGAGAGAAGAGGAAGAGGAAGATGAGAGAATGAGAGAGAAGAGATTTAGAGAATTATTATTATTATTATTATAGACAGAGAGAGAAAGTTGAATAAAATAATGCTTAAAAATTATAACACATGCGTCCATACTGTGCCATTTGTAGAACATTATTGTAGCGCCATACTATTTCTTTCGGCATTTAACACACCTCATAAGAGCACTCTCATCAGGTGTGCCAAATGCCAAATATTTGACATTTGGCACACCAAACACTACTGTTCAAGCTTCATGAGGTGTGCTATATGTTCTATAATTTTAGAACATGCTATAGTACCGTCTCAAATATGAGACGGTACAGACACAAATGCCATTTCCGGAAAATAATTTTTTATTCAACATTTTCTCTCTCCTCTCAATATTTAATTCAATGTTTTCTCTCTCCGTCTACATCTCTCGCTCTTTCTGTTCTGGCCCTCTCGCCTCACCCTCTCGCCATCGCCGATCTCACCATGCCGAGAGACAGAGACCGCCCGGCTCGCCACTGATCACAACCCACTTTGCGACGAAGAGGAACTCCAGTGTGAAGGACACGGTGGCCGGAAGTGAAACTTCCATCAGCGATGGCGACGGAGGCGGTTTGGGATGTGAGTTTGTTTGATTTGGTGGATGGGATGCGGTTTGTTGAATTTTATAATTGATTTGGTGGATTTGGTATGTGGGTTTGATTGATTTGGTGGACGTGGGTTTGTGCCGATGATGGATGTGGGTTTGTTTGGTTTGGTCTCTTTGGTTGTGTTTTTTTTTTTTTTTTTTGAGGTGGCGTTGGTGGATGTGGGTTTGTGCCAGTGGTGGATGTCCGGTGGTGGTGTGGGTTTATGCCAGTGATGGATGTGGGTTTGTGCCGGTGGTGGGTTTGGGATGTGGGTTTGTGCCGGTTTGGTCTCTCTGGTTGTGTTTTTTTTTTTTTTGAGGTGGCGTTGGTGGCTGTTGGCGTTGTTGTCGGTGGTGGCCGGCGATGTATGTGCCGGTGGTGGCTGTTGGTGATGATGATGAATATAGTGATAGGGATAGAGAGAATGTAATATATTATTTTAATGTACAGTAAATATTATTTTAATGTATAGAATTGAAGTATAGAACATCTGATAAATGTTATGTTGTAAAATGATGTGTTAAAATGATAAAGTTGATTTTTGGTGTGTTAAAATGACATTTTTTTTTAAAGAGCTGATAGGAATGCTCTAAAGCAAGGTTTTTGATGCTTGGTGTGCTAAATGCTAAAAATTTAGCATTTGGCACACTTTATGCTAATGCTATGGCCTATTAGAGCACTAGCATCAAGTGTGCTAAATATTAAATTTTTAGTATTTAGCACCAAAAAAAAAAAATCACATTCATGTGTCAAATTTGACATTTGCTATTGTAAGAGCATTCTCATCAAGTGTGCCAAATGCCAAATATTTGGCATTTGGCACACCAAACACTACTATTCAAGTTTCATGAGGTGTTTTAAATGTTTTATAATTTTGCAACACGTTACAGTACTGTCTCAAATATAAGACGGTACGGACACAAATGCCAAATCAAAATACTAATTTTTTATTCAACATTTTCTCTCTCCTCTCAATATTTAATTCAACGTTTTCTCTCTCTTCTCACTGATTTGTCTCTCTCCAACCCATGTTCTCTCTCTCTTTCTTCTTCAGATCACCCTTAAATCAACGGTACGGCGGCCTCACCAATCAAGCCGTTGATCACTGATCAAGCCACTGCCATCGCTTTTCGTTTGAAGACTCCATCATTGCAGATCTGAAGATGCCATCGTTCTACATCTCTGTCTGGCATTCTCATCACCCTCTCACCACGCCGATCTTGGGTTTGTGCCGATGGTGGATGTGGATCTAGGTTGGTGGATATGGGTTTGTGCCGATGATGGGTTTGGGATGTGGGTTTGTGCCGATCTCTCTGGTTGTGTTTTTTTTTTTTTTTTTTGAGATGGCGTTGGTGGATGTGGATTTGTGCCGGTGGTGGCTATCGGTATTGTTGCGGCAGTGGTTGTTGGTGGCCATTGATAGGAAGTAATTAATATATTATTTTAATGTGTAGTAAATATTATTTTAATGTATAGAATTGAAGAATAAAACATTTGATAAATGAGATATTGTAAAATGATGTGCTAAAATGATAAAGTAGGTTTTTGGTGTATCAAAATGACATTTTTTATGAGAGAGCTGTTGAGAATGGTCTAACGTTCTAATAATAACACTGTACAGGCAAATGTGCCTTTAATATTTTTGGGTTTTTTATTCACATATTTTCTCTCTCTTCTGTCATATTGGGACTTTTGGCTTTAACTCAAACTGTATTTCTCTCTTATATGATTGTTGGACTTAAAAAAGTAGAAAGACAAAATATTTAAATTGAATGATAAAATAATAGAACATATGATATATGACGTATTGTAATGTGATGTATTAAAATATACAAATTAAAATTTTAACATGACAAAATAGCATTTTTTTTTTTTTAAAGAACGCATGATGCTAGTGCTCTTACTTTATCACCAAAATTAGACTAAATGAAAATGGACCTTAAATCTTTTTTTTTTTTAGAGAAAGTTTTAACCTATGGCGTCCGTTCCTGATGATAGGTCGTTATCATCAGACCAAGACATCAATTAGTTTTTTGGTGTAGGTGAGGGATTGAATCCCAGATCTCTTATACAACCATCAGAGACTTTACCAGTTGAGCTAACTGGAACCCACGGACCTTAAATCTTAAAAAGCAAGGGAATTTCATTAAGAAATATATATACAAAACAACACGTTAATCTTGCAAAAATATTTTAGCTTTATGTACCATGTTTGATGGTTTTTTATTTTTTTTTTCTTTTGTTAGAAGGGAGGACAACTCATCAGCCCATCTGTTAGCTCAGTGGTGTGGGCAGCATTTTGTAACAGCTCTGGGCCTGTCTCCGTCTCTAATTTGTCCCTGATAGGCTTTGTAACAGCAAAGGCCCATAGAATTTTTTGTTCTAGGCTTTGTGACTTTTCTTTTTGAAATAAAGATCTGGTTTAGAGTCTGTGTTTACGTTTTTGCAAAACAAAATGTGTGTGTTTGTTTCTAAAAAAACAAAAAACAAAATGATAGTTGTCAGTGTGTTGTCAGATATGGATAAGGATAAGGATTAAGGGGAAGGGTCCAACTTATCCGCCGGCGCTTTCTTTCCACGTGCTCCCTCCCTCCGGACCTATACCCTACAACGCTTTACTTTTGTTTATCTTTAATGTTAACCACGTAATTAATGTTTTAGTAGCTATTTCAATTTTTCACTTTAAACATCTTTTTTAAGTACTATTTTTTTTAATAGATGTCTTGAGAATACCGGTTAACATGACAATTACTTTACCCCACAATTTATAATGATTGTTTTCGACTCTCACTACCTATGCACCACGGTTTCATTTATTTCCTTCACACTCTCCCTCCTCTTCCTTCTTTCACTCCCCTTCCAACTGATAGTATAGTGATATATATTCAAAAGGGTTTTATCTTTTTATTTAATGTGAATTTTGAAAATCTAATAGTTAGACTGTATGTTCATTGCGTTTTTAATATGCTTATAAAATTTCATTCAAATCATATATTATTTACTATTCGATTATAAAACTTATTTTTTATACATAATTTTTTACTACAAAAACTTGAAATTTAAAGTAAAATACAATAAAACTTATTTTTATTATAGTTTTATTTTTATTTTTTTTAATGCCTAAGAACCCACACATATTGTCGCTAACTAAAACAATGAAGCCATGTTTGTTTTGGTAACGGAATACACCATGACTTCTTCTTTTTTTTTGGGGGGGTGGGGGGTGGTGAAAAGGATAATACATTAACAAAGAAAACTAACTGCCATCCACAATAGAGGCTACATCACGCAAGTAAATAGTTCCAGCAGAATCTAAATTAAAAAGAAAAGCTACATCAGATGGGGGATCCATGAAAATGGTAAAATCCTGTGTGAGAGAAGCTCCCCTACGTGCCAGCGCATCGACACACTTGTTTGCCTCTCTATAGTAGTGTTAAATACGCACTAAAGGAATCTTCTTCATCCCTTCTCTGCAATCAGCTACCAAAATGCCAACACCATTTTCCCAAACCCATTCTGCTGGAAATGAATACACCATGACATTGACATGGCTAATATTGTTATCCCACTGACTTGTGCGGTGCAAGGTATTAGTATAAAAATTGGATAAATTTTGAAACTTCACAAATAGAGGAATGTAATTGTGGTACGTGGTATAATTTAATTAATGGAAAACATAATTTAGCTTTTTCCAAATAAAAAAAAAAAAGGTGAAAATACTATTTTGGTTTCTACATTTTAAGATCATAGTCAATTTGGTCCCTACATTTTGGTAACAGTTAATTTAGTCACTATTATTTTCAATTTGGTCTCTACCGTTAACTAACTAATGAAAAATGCTTGCGTAGAAAACAATGTGCATAGCTGGACACTTAACACTGATGTGGTTAATAAAAAATATTTTTAATAAATATTAAAAATTTATGGAAGAGTTGTACTGGGCAAAATGCAAATGAAATGTGATATTGCAAATGACAGGGTGGAAGAGTTTTACTGGGTTTCAGGGGATTGATAGTTGGATGTCAGTTGTGTTTTTGGAGATCCAGGTGGACGTCGACGACGGTGCTCAGCAGCGCTTCCACTAATGGTGCTCAGCAGTGCTTAGTCTTTTCGTCTCTTTTATTTTCTCTTTGTTCCTTACCTATTTTATGTTGGAGTTGGGGGTGTTGTTTGTTTGTACAAGCTGTGGGCGTGACTTGATTTGGAATTTTGGGGATTTAGGGTCTGTTTGGATTGAGCTTATTTTTGCTGAAACTGAAAACACTATAGCAAAATAATTTTTAAATGTGTGAATAGTACCATGTGACCCATTTTTAAAGAAAAAGTTGCTAAAAAATAAAATTTGTGGGTCCGTGAACAGTACACGGGTGCATTGTTCACCGTGGAAAAGTCAACCTTTGCGGCCACTGTTCATGAACAGTAGCCGCATTACTCCCTGAAACGCGTGAAAAAAAAAAAAAAAAATCCAGACTTAAAAATCAAACGCCATTTTCAGTCCAATCCAAACCGCACTTTAGTGTAAATTAGGGGTGTCAAATGGGTGGGTTAGGGTTGGGCATAATTGGGTTGGGTATATAAAACTCATTTATCCATTAAAACCCATTTAACTAACTGTTTCTAACCCTAATTCAACCCATCCCAATTATTATGGGTAAAGCCCAACTCACCCAATTACCCAATTATCAAAATTACCAAAATGCCATTAAAGTGAAAACCCAACACTTTCTTGGATTCCTTTTTCACTCTCTCTAGTCTCCATTCTTGGGATTAAAAAATTCCACGTCAGCACATCCACATCAGCAATTATATTAAAAATTCAAATAAAAAAAATATTTTCTTTTCTTTTCTATTTTCTCTCACTTTCTTGGCAATCAAACAGTGCAACAAATACAAAGAAATGTCATTTCAACCTCAAAACTTTCCTGGAATTTCGAAAGCACTTGGCACTCAGTCAGTGATCAGTCGTTTAGCACCTCTTCTGCTTCTCCATAACAAAACCCAGCAACAGCAACCATTTCCTCAAAACCCTTTCACCTGCACACGACGTCGTTTCGACTGTCTCTCTATCATTTTCCCCAAAATGAGTTCATGGCCTGTACCGGCTTTTGCATTGGACAGCAATGGCGATTGCACTAACCCAAAGAACCAGAGCATTTCAAAGTTGGTTTCGAAGCTTAGAACCGCGTATTGGAGTAAAGACTTTGACCGAGTCGAAGAGATTTTGGTAGCGAGAGAAACGAAATTGAAATGAGAATTTGAGAACGAGAAGAAAGAGAATGCGTTGTTGACGGAGAAATTCCAGAGTCCATGAAATAAGCAGAAAATAGCTCTAATTTTTGAAACCCTAAAAATTTGTTACCTGGAAAAGGGCTTTGGTCAAGAGCAGGTTCTGAATGAGGATTTGCCTTGCTTGTTGCTGGTTCTGTTTGATTGGAGCCTGTAATGCGAGAAGAAGAATGAAACAAATTCTATTGTAATTTCTATTTTTGTCGGAGAGACCAGCAGTGTTTAGAAGAAAATAAAATTTTGAAAGTGAAGTGAAGGAAAAGGATGAATGAAAAGGAAAAATAATTTCTCTATATATATATATATATATATATATATTTTAATGGGAAAGGGCTAGGTTGAATTTGGGTATATTGTTTTTGGGTTAAATGGGGCTCAATGGGTTTTTAGTTAAAACTTAATAATCACTGGGTCTAATTAAGTTGATACTCATTTAACCCAACAAATAATTGAGTGGGTTTGGATTCAATTGGAGTGGGTGAATTTGGGTGGGCAAATGAGTTTAGGCTTATTTTCCACCTCCTAGTGTAAATGGTGGTTGAATAGGTCACTGGGTTCTAGGTTAGATTTGTGTTTGTAATGGCAACCATCACAAAGGCAATTAAAAAAAAAAAAAAATTGATTATTACGATGCAGACCTTAAGCTTTGGCTCGGTGGTGAAATCACTTATGAACAAACATGCTTGGACGGGTTTGAGTCTAAATTCTTGTTTTGCAATCACTTATAAAACCAATGAACGCTCTATTTGTTTCGTTGGAAAACCTTCTGTAAATATAGTTTTCCACATTTTCCATTGTTTGGTAGTACAAAAAAAACCTGATTAAAGGAAAACTATCTTTGGTCAACGGAAAACCCTAATAAAAATAAGACTTATTTTCTATAGGTTGTTTTCCAAAAAAAATTTTTGGAAAACAATCTCTCTCTCACGCATTACATCTCTTATAAATATTATCTTCGTCTATAGCCGTGGGAAACATAATTATTTTGCGCCTTCTCTCTCTCATGGTAAGTTTTCTCACTTTTTCTCTCTTCCCTTTACTTTTTCTCTCCTCACACCCTCACTGTCCCTAACTCTGGTCTCTCCTCTTCCCATAGATCTCTCTCTCTAACTGTTTCTCTTCTCTCTTTTCTTCATGTTCCTCTTCCTCTCTATAACACAATTCTCTTATTAGATTTTTTTTTTTTCCTTCACTGATCAGTCAATAACTCCGTCTTGTAAAGGAGAACAAATTTACAATGGTAATTATTTCATTCCTCTCTATCAAAATTCCAATTCTTTGCTTTGAATTTCAAGCTTGATTTTCTTTTTTCTCTAAGAAATTTTCGGTTTGATGGATTCCAGGCAGAACTTACTTTTCTTTCGTACATAAAGTGCAATAAAATAAAATAAAATAAAAAAAGAAGAAGAAGAAAGAATGAATGAAGTAAAAGATAAAAATTTTAAACATAGTACCTATATTGCTCTAAATTGCTTTTACATGGGACAATCTTTACCATGGACTAATAATATTGTTATATAATGAATGATAATTGTTTAGGAGAATTTCATTTGTTGGCAAATACTTTTTTTGTTGGTAGATACTATGCAGTGATGATATATTATACATTACATTATGTAAATACATAATTTAGAGTGATATTAAAGACTTGTGGTTGATCATAGTTGACAATTAGTATACCAAAAAAAGAGTAGACAATTAAAAATTATTGTTATTTATACTTATTGAAAATGTATTCCCCTGTCAAATATATATATAGACAAATGGTTGATATATGTGAGTGTGTATGTGTGTGTGTGTACGTACATTACTGTCTCTATATATGAGCAAGATGAGTGGTAGAGATCAGGAAAATTTGACAACTAATTAATTTTGATTGTATCTATTGTCAAAATTTTAATATGAAAACCAAATTCATTCTTGGTTTTTTATTTATAATGATTATATTAGTTAGTTTACATAATATACATGTTTTAAATTATACAAGAAATATTTTAAAAAAATTGCATACCAAACACCAGAAAATATTCTCAAGCTCATTTTAAGGGTCGTTACCAAACACTGGAAAATGAGACAATTTTCTAGAAAATGCTCTTTGGAAAATGAACAATTTTCCAGAAAATGTTAATGCTAAAACAAACAGAGCGGAAATCCAAATCATTCCAAACACATCCAAAAACATGAATTGAATCAAATCCAACAATAAAACAAGAATTTAATAAAATCTAGAAGCCTAAACTTGAAAGAACACGCATAAAAAGTAAAACAGCTTGCTAGGTTTGAATCGAAAATACGAAATAGGTATGATTTTGGTAACTGTTTCAGTGTTTATTCTTGTCAATTTGTGTGTGGTTAATCTGGTCGGTGGTTGATATGGGTGACTTGAAACTTGAAAGTGTAAGAATAGCTTAGTAGATATTGGTGTTTCTAGGTTGTGTTTGGTTTCCAAGAAAGTGTAAGAAAAGTTGGGGAATTTTTTTTTTTTTTTTAATTCATCCTTTCAAAAATTTATTTTATTTGGCTTTAAAAAAAATTTGTTGATGTGGCTTTTTTTGTTCATAACAATAAATTTTTTATATTAATTTATTAGCCACATGTGTGCCAACTATGAATACCGTTTGTCACGTAAACTTTTTCCATTAATAAGTTAACGGTAAGAACCAAATCGACTGCAAGTAGAAAATATCAGGGATCAAATTGATGGCTACAAAAAATGTAAGGACTAAAATAGTGTTTTCGCAAAAATAAAAAATTGGTGGAAAACAATATATAATAAATAAGTCATTTTTTTTATGTTGATTAAAGATAATTTCCTTTTAATTTATTTATTTTTCCAAATATTAACAAACACTAAAAACCATAGAAAATTATTTTCACATAGGGTTTTTCATCGAAAAAAAACAAAACGTAACTATATTTTTATTTTGAATTGATGGTACTGGTTTCATGATAATTAATATTTATCATCATTTGTATATATATAATAAGTTTTTGGCGAAAATAAGATATATATCTGTAAAGACTCAATTCGTGATGGCCCCAAGATAGTATTGGGTTCGCACGTTGAGGGCTCAAATAATATAATTTGTAGAGCGTGGGTTTGAAAGGCTAGGCCTTGGTCACCGGACGGTGGTGGGTCATGGTGTTCATGCAGAATTAAACCATGTTTGTTCGAGGAGTCTTTCTCCTCGATACGGTCTGGGAGGCTCTAGTTCTTGGCCTTTTTTCCCAGCCCCTTTCCTGGACTGCTTATTTTTCCTTTTATAGTAGTTTTTTCTCCCCTCCCAACATCCACGTGTAGGTTCAACTTTCCAGGACTGATACTTGTCCCATCAACCCATACCCAGAGTGGTTGGGGGTGGTTATAAAAGCTGAAAAAGCATTGCTCTGTCTGACGCAGAGTATTTAATGGTAGTAATGACAGAATTTCTTTTGTCCTTTGTCGCCATACTGTCCAGGGCTCCTTTATCTATCGATGCGGATGTGTTTGGCTCTTCCCAAATTGTTCCTATGCCGTTCTTGTCATTTTTTTTAGGAATGCTTTGGGGATGCTTAGACGCCGTGGTTACGCCACGTGAGTTCACCAAATTACAGAAATTTTATTAAAATTTTAGATTTTTAAAGAACTAAAAAAAAAAATTATACTACCAAGACTCTAATTCATTTTTATCATTAAATAGTTTAGTTTAATTCCATAAGTACAACAAGTAACTTGCAACGCCCTGTCTCCTCCTTCAGATAAACTCTTTTCCTAGAGATACTAATCTTAACTACACATTTAGGAATTAAATTCCTTGACCAGCCCTATAAAAGAAGGCTTTCATTCCACCGACTGGAATTAAGTTCCAAGGAAGGACGACTTTGCTGTACCAACAGCTGAATTTCTTTCTCTCTATCTTCTTCTTTTTTATCAGCCGCAATTTTTATATGAAAAACCATCTTGGGAATTTTTCATTGAACTTCTAAGCACAAATGTATTTGAATAATTGTATTGGTATGCTTTGACGTCTATATATATACTCGGTTTCAGTGCCATCTTTCTTTGTTCTTTCTCTTTTTTTGTTTTGTTTTGTTTTTTAACTTTAACGTAAAATTTTTTTTAAAAAAAAAAATCTAATAACAATCTAGTTACTGACATTTACTATTGTTTTGGGATAAAGTATTAAAAAAAAATGTAATTAACCTAAACTTCTTGATTAGGTAACTTCAAGAAGTTTAGAGTATTTGATTTTTATTTGGACTCATTTTCTAGGTGGAGTATGTGTATATATATACATCGTTAGTTGGTGTAGTTTTTCATTTTCCAACTTATTGTACAGTTATTTTATTTAGGCTTCAATTTTTCTACCTACAATCATGTAGGTATGTATTTTTTACTATAATTTTTTATTATAATCAATTAAATACGTTTTATGTATTTGTTGCCTTTTGTTTAAGCTAATTTCCTTATGTTTTTCTTTTTTTGAGGGGGTAATTTCCCTATGTTTGATCTAATTCATATGTTAATGGTTTGATCCAATTTAATTATTTTTTTGTCCAATATATATGTAAGTTATTGTAGTAAATTCCAATCATATACTATTTTGCAATCTATATTGTACTTTGTTTTTTTTAACTCTGTTTAAATTTCTTCTTGATTTTTTTTTTTTTTTTTTTTAGGTTTGTCAAAAAAGATTTCAAGCATCCTAAGAAAGGTTTGTAATCTAGATGTAGAACTTTGCATTTTTTTTTTAATTAGAACAAATGTTTTATTCCTCGAATAGTTCTATCTTTAAAAAGTGGCCAATTTTATGTTACTTTGTCTAAAGATTTTAATCAGTAATATTATTGTTAACAATAATGCAAATCACTTATATTGTAGATTCATTAGATATAAAATTCATATGCGAATAGTTTGATACATGTAACTACAAATGATATTATAGCACAATTGGTATGTTAAAAGATAATTTTGTATTAAGGTGCTATCATTTTATATTTGATGGTTGTTATACCAATGCAATTTATTCCTTTCATTATAATAATTACTTATTTGGTTATAATAATTATATATATTCTACAATTTTCAACATAAAACTGTGCAATGCACGGGCTTTCAACTAGTATATATATATCATATATTATATAATAAAAGTTGGGTTTTGAAGTCGTGGTTGTGCCACATGGCTTCACCAAATTGTAGAAATTTTTTTAGATTTTTAAAAATATTTATAATTTTTTTTAGTTTCACACTAATTGTTCATATCAACATTAATTAAAAAAAATCATAGTACAAGTATACAACTACTAATATCAACCTTTAATTCTATGTTTTATTTTTTTTAAACACCTCATGGATAGCAAAATTATAATTGTTCTTATTGATTTTTTTTTTTTTTTTTTATACATCTCTATCAATTTTTAGATAAATACAAATACATAGTTGTTGTTATCGAGGTATGGTTCCTTCATTACTTATTCCTATCTCAAACGTATCACGATTTAGGGTGTAACTAGCGAGTAAAGTAAACTCTAAAGGAGGATAAGGGTATCAGATTTCAGAAGGGTGGAAAGGGTCTCTATATAAGAGAAATAGGCTCCTGCTTTTCTTTTTATATGAAGGGCGAAACGGAAGATATTTAATCTGTTCAAATTTCCAAGAAAATCTGTAAACGAGAATATACCCGTTCCACTTCCCCACATCGTCAAACAAACCGTCGAATTTAAATAGTCTCGTAAATGGAAGTCATTAAAGGCGCGTTTCGGATAATCAAACGGCGAGAACGCGTCATGAGTAAGTTCAGAGGAATGTCTCGTAGACCGGTACATTTCCTGGGCAGATGAAGAACCGCCAACATTAATGAAAGACTGAATTAAATGAGCCGTAATAAAGGCTTGGTGTTACCAAAACCCCCCTCTCCGACCAAGAGGTCAGACAACAGGGTTTTGAGGGGCTATTGTGGGGCCCAATAATTTGTGGGCCAGGTCCATTTATTCGTGGGAGGTCCAAAGGCCCAAGCCGAGGAGGGTTACGGCCCAAACTCGATAATATAAGTACAAAATAACCTTGGGATACAGCCGAGGACGATTTAGTCCTCGGCATGTCCGAGGTCTCACAGGAAGGAAGGACAAAAACGACATAGAGACAGCTTGGAAAAGAAAATCTATCTAAAATATCTGCGTCAATAGAAAAGGGTACGCTGGGAAGTATAACGACCAGGGAAAGCTGCCCTTACTGCCATTCAATACTCTGCACCTGACAGAGCCATACTCTCAAGCTTTTACAACCACCCCCAACCACTCTGGGTATGGGCTGATGGGACAAGTATCCGTCTTGGAATGTCGATCCTACACGTGGACGAAGGATAAAAAACACAGGCTAGTATAAAAGGAAAAGAAAGCAATTCGAAGGGGGTGGCTGGGAAAAATGGCCAAAAGCCAGAGCCTCCCAGCCCGCCTCCAGGAGAAAGACTCCCAGGGCAAACACGATTTAAACCATGTATGAACACCACGAAAGACCCGCCGTCTAGTGACTAAGGCCTAGCCTTTCAAACCCACGCTCTACAAATGATGTTATTTGGGCCTTTTTGCGTACGAACCCAACACTGTTACGGGTCGTTACGAATCGTGTCCTTACAATTGGCACCGTCTGTGGGGAAGGCTTGTGTGTTGGCATAGGCGGTAGGTCGAGAGAGTTCCCTTATCATTTCTAACAGCTGGTTATAGAGTTCTAGTGTAAAGTTCCGCTAGGGGTTATGATTCTTGACTAGGGGCTACGTTTGGTAGCGTCAATCGCAGGGATGGTTCTAGGGGCTTGGCCGAGAAGCTAATTCCCCTCAAGCCAAGGTCCCACGCCAAAAAATGAGTTTTGGACAGAACCAAGGTATTGTATGGTCCTCGGACTCAAACCTATGGGAAAACCAACTACTTAGATAAGAAAACTGAATTTTAGACAAAACCAAGGTATTGTATGGTCTTCGGACTCAAACCTATGGGGAAACCAACTACTTAGATGAGAAAACTGAGTTTTGGACAGAACTAAGGTATTGTATGGTCCTCGGACTCAAACCTATGGGGAAACCAACTACTTAGATGAGAAAACTGATTTTTGGACAGAACCAAGGTATTGTATGGTCCTCGGACTCAAACCTATGGGGAAACCAACTACTTAGATGAGAAAACTGAGTTTTGGATAGAACCAAGGTATTGTATGGTCCTCGGACTCAAACCTATGGGGAAACCAACTACTTAGATGAGAAAACTGAGTTTTGGAACAGAACCAAGGTATTGTATGGTCCTCGGACTCAAACCTATGATAAGGTCGGCTACTGAATAAAGATTCTAAGTTGCTCAAATCCTCGGCTCAAAATACCATAAAAGGTTAAAGCTATTAAAGTTGTTAGGAAGATGGTAAAACACCCTATTACTCAGCAACCTGGAGGGACTGTTCATTTCCGGATTGTATGTCTTCGGATGATTACCTCCTGCACCGCACCTAGCATTCAGTTGTCATCTCGGCTATTTTGGGGTAAGTGTTGTTTTCACAGGTCGGCAATGTTGTGCCAAGCAACTTTATTAAATTCATGATAATATCTTTTCCTTAGCAAAAGTTTTTGACCCTAAGCGTCATTAGTTCAAGTCTGTATTATTGTGCCAAACAGCACTCGTAAGTTCATAATAGTGCCTTTTTCCTTGATAAGGGATTTCAGTCCTAAATATTATGCTCTAAGGTCGGCGGCATTGTGCCAGGCCGACCCAATAAGCTCATCATAATGTCATTTCTTTTTCTTCCTAATAGGGGTTTCAGCCCTAAGTATCACTTGTTCGATTCAGTATTATTAAGTCGGATAGTTTCTATAAACACAGAGCAAGAGCTTTTTATTAACTAGGATGTCGGTCCTAGACGTCGGTCAAAATGTAAAAATAAAAAGAATTTACAAGATTGTATGTCTATTCACGGCGTAATCATTTCGGAAATAAAAAGATAGAACATGTGAAATAAAACAATAACAACTTTTATTAATATAAAGAAGTATTACAACGTACAAATAGGGGCTTAAACAAACCTATACAGAAGTTGGATTACAAAAATAATAAAAGGAAAACAACAACAATATAACAAATAAACAGTCCGATGTCTTTTTAAACTCGTCTCCGAAAGTCTTTCCAAACTCTGCCCCAGTAGAGCCCATATTGAGAGGAAGACTTTCTTCAGAAGAAGATGGAGGAGAAGAAGAGAAAGAAGGAGGAGAAGAAGAGGAAGAAGGAAAAGCGCCAGGATGGATCTGGTGGTGGAAAGAAGAAGAAAGAGAGGTAAAAGGAGGCACCAGTGAAGAAAGAGAGGAAGAAGCAGGGACACTCTGTCCCTGCGTCAGTCCTGACTCCTAACACGCTGGTGCCATGTTAGTTATGCTCATAAGAGAGCGGCTGGTACTGATAATGGGTGACCCCAGCTCAGTCGTGCTGAAAGTTTGACGTGACGAACCCCTGCTTCAGATTTTGGCTGAAAGGAAGGTAAGAAGGATCTTGAGTCTCCACCATCCCTACCCTGACCGAACCATTTTGAGCTTCATAACAATATGGTGTTTCTGGGAGAGGTATGGTTCCTTCATTACTTATTCCTATCTCAAATGTATCACGATTTAGGGTGTAACTAGCGAGTAAAGTAAACCCTAAAGGAGGGTAAGGGTATCAGATTTCAGAAGGGTGGAAATGGTCTCTATATAAGAGAAATAGCCTCCTACTTTTCTTTTTATATGAAGGGCGAAACGGAAGATATTTAATCTGTTCAGATTTCCAAGAAAATCTGTAAACGAGAATATACCCGTTCCACTTCCCCACATTGTCAAACAAACCGTCGAATTTAAATAGTCTCGTAAATGGAAGTTATTAAAGGCGCGTTTCGGATAATCAAACGGCGAGAACGCGTCATGAGTGAGTTCAGAGGAATGTCTCGTAGACTGGTACATTTCCTGGGCAGATGAAGAACCGCCAACATTAATGAAATGCTGAATTAAATGAGCCGTAATAAAGGTTTGGTGTTACCAAAACCCCCCTCTCCGACCAAGAGGTCAGACAGCAGGGTTTTGAGGGGTTATTGTGGGGCCCAATAATTTATGGGCCAGGTCCATTTATATATATATATATATATATACAGTTTCTATTTATTGTTTTTGACTATTAAATCTTATTGTGTTTTATTTATATTTAGATTTGTACGTTGTTTCTTTTTACTTAATCACAAAAGTAAATTGTTGAAAATATATTGAACAAATATAAAAAATAATTTTCAAAAAAATTAATTATTTTATCAATTTTTTCAGAAAATAATTTCAAAACCAATACCTTAGGATATTCTATAATATTTCCCTTAAAAAAAAAGATTTTACTATGCCCTTGGGCATATGTTAGTAAACCATTTTTAAATTTTTTTATCCGGAATTAAAAAAGCTATAAAAATAAAAAAGATTTTACTAATATATGCTCTTAGGAATTTTTGAAATTTTTGATAAAAATTATCAATTTTCTAAGTGCGTACATTAACCGGATCAAAAAAAAAAATTTTAACATAAACAGCAAATATGAAGAAAAATTGAAAGAAAAAGACATTTATACAGCCATATACATGATTGCCCTTCTTTCCCTTTTTACACGCATGCATTTAATGCAGCAAGCGATACTTTAAATTAACGTTCAACCTATTATATTTAAAATGGAAAAACAAAAAATAAATTTCATTTAACACAATAAAAATGATGGTAGCCGTAGCATGCAATAGATTTACATTTATGTGTGTGGATATTTTACTTATATTTATATTTTTGAGAAATTGATATTTGTTTATTAGTATTATTTTGAATGTCAAATTACTTTTAAAAATAATAATAATAATAATAATATATATATATATATATAATAACACTAGAATAGAATAGAGTACAGAATTAGTATAGATTTGAATAAATAAAGGAATAAAAAAAGAAAGGGGTACAGAAAACACCAAAAGCTGTCGGCGGTAAACCCGACTGTCCCCTCCCCTATAAATATCTCTCTATCTATAGTTCTTTCCATACCCTAAAAAACTCTCACAAACACAATACGCGCTCTCTCTCTCTCTCTCTCTCTCTCTCTCTCCGTGTGAGAGTCAAATCAAAATTCAATGCCTGCGACTGCGACTGCGACTGCTAGTGTTGACGCGCTTCCCCTCCTCCTCCGCCTAGACTCTTCTTCAGTCGCCACCACACGGCCGCCTCCTAAGCACCAGACGCACTACAGAGGCGTCCGGAAGAGGCCGTGGGGCCGTTTTGCGGCGGAGATCCGAGACCCCTGGAAGAAGACCCGTAAGTGGCTGGGCACCTTCGACACGGCGGAGGAAGCCGCTCTAGCCTACGACGAGGCCGCCCTCAGCCTCCGTGGTCCCAAAGCCAAGACTAACTTCGGCTTCATCCTCCCTCCTCCCTCGCCAGCTAGTCTTCCTCCTCCGCCGGTGAGATCGGAGTACAGGGGCTACAAGATGGAGAACTTGGCGGTCATGACCACTCAGACTCAGCACGACACCAAAACATCCTCGTCTCCAGAGAAAAGGCCCTTTCTTTTCGATTTGAATCTGCCGGCACCGCTCTTCTGATGAATATCAAATTAATGTTGTTTGGTCTGGTCTGGTCTGGTCTGTATTTTTGCCCTTGTACAGCGTCCATATTTTTTTGCATTTTCAAGAAGGGGGTTTGACTTTTAATTAGTGAAATGAAATCTCCTCTTTTCTACTGTATTTTTTAGTATCTTGTTAACCAATTGCTCTAGTTTTATTGGATATATATACATGTAGCTGCATGCATTGAGTTTAATTGTCTAGTATTATTGTTTTATTCATGTATTTGAATCGCTACTTTTCTTTTTTTTTTGGTGTGTGTGTGGGGGGGGGGGGGGTTTGGGGGATTGAAGAAGACCGAAATATACAAATGAAACCAGTGCCTTTTACTCCATACAATACAAGTCTTCCAAAAGAATATAACGTGAGTTGAAAGCAAAATTTAATTGAGAAGGTTTAAGAGTATTTTAGCAACCAAAAATATATATATATATATATATATATATGACTTCGTGATTGAATGGAAGTTTGAACAACCGTGCGCCTACACGGAAGGGAAGAGCGCGTGTACGGAGGAGGGTTTATTTGATAATTAAAAAAAAGTAAAAACTGCGCTAATAAGTCTAAAATGAAGTCTTTTTTTGACTGCAAACCCAAACTCAAAACAAACGAACAAACTGGTGGCTGTGACTCTGATCTGATACGCATACGGAAATAGACAGAGTCACAGCTAAAGTCAGTCATAAATCATAATTGCCCTTTTGACTCTACTCCCACTGTCTCCCACACCACACCCACCAACACCAATTCTTGCGCTTCACCCTGCCTTCACTTCACTCTCACGGCCATTATTGCGCTTTTTTTTCTTTTTTTCATTAAAAATTATTAACTAATATTTTAAGGCTATTCATTAACATTTTTCATAATTAATTATCCACTCTCTTCTTCTTCTTCTTTTTTAAATCCATAATAATCAACTTGTCGAGTGTTAAAGATTGAAATCCTACTTAATTTTTAGGGAATATTTGGTAGAGTGTTTTTGATATATTTAAGAGTGAAAAAGTGTGTAAAATTGTTTAAAATGCTTAAAAATGCGTTGAAAATAGTTTGAATCAAAATAATACTAACAGTAAACAAAGACCGGGATATAATTCGACCGTGGCCTCGTAGGACCAAACACGGTCACCAGTATCTATTGCAGGCTCAAACTTAGTTATCGACCAGATGGGCTCAGGCCCATGTGCTTCAGCCTTTCATAACAAGAAACCTGCAATTTTGTCTATGAAAATTTAACGGATTATATGTATAAGAGAATTAGTTTAGGAACTATTTTTAAAATTTTTTTATGAAAAGATAAAATGTAATAAATTTTTTTGACAGATTTTTATATCTTCCATGAAAATAATATTATAATTTTTCTAAAATAGTCCATTAACAAATACCCTAAAGACACTCGTTAATAGAATCTTTTTGTCAATTGTAAGTATATAAATTGCCATTACAAAATAAAAAATTAATATATATATATATATATATTTTTTGACTGTGTAAAGAAGAAGCAAATCTATAACAATTTGAAGATGATTATGCTTTTGGGTTGGTCAAACCAAAAACATTAACCCGTCGCTGGTAATCTTTCCCTATTAAGAATTTATGTTCCTTGAGTCAATGAATCATGATGTAATGCCCACATAGCCTTTCCCAATTGGTCCCAAATCTACAAGTAACAAAGATAGTTAGCCTGTTTATGTTTAATCGGTAGATTAGAAAATTTTGTGGCAACCATAATGAGTGGGATTTGAAACATGAGTCTAACCTTATTCAAACCTAGGGAGGTGACTATTATTAGGACACACATTATAGAAGTGACTCTAACGTGTCATTTTCAGGAGTAAAATAAATAAATAATATGAAGTAGAAAAGTTAATATTCCTTGCACAACACAACATAGCAGAATGAAAACCAAATCTCAACCTTGGTGACCATCATCATTATGAATTATGATGATTTGATTTTAATTGACTTCCATTTGTTGTTTAGGGGAAGCGGGGGATAAAAAAAAAAGATTGTGATGATCAATTTCTTTAATCCTACTTACCAAACCAAAATAAAAATAATCCCTTTCAATACGTGTTCCACTAACATAAGCACCACTAACACTAACAGTAGTCTTTTTTTTTTTTTTTTCTTTGGTGGCAAAGGACACTAATGTAAAATATGAAATGATGAGGGTGGTGACACGGCATCCTTCAAGTATATCATCATATATTCCTATTTTGATGATGCAAGGAAAGGAGGGCAGAAACAGTATCTCCCCCCGGACCCCTTATTATTTTGATTTAGATATATGGTCCCAAAAGATCAAGAATAATATGGGGGAGGATGCCAATGGAGTGAGAATATATATATATATATATATATATATACATATATTATATATATATATTAAAGTATGAGAACCACCCCCCCCATATTGGTCCCCTTCCAACTCACATGCCTTGTTGTAGACTCCTAAAATCTGGACAACTTGAATAATTCTTCTTTATAACAGAAGTAGAAAGAAACAGCGAATTGGAAAAATAGCTAGATTTGACTTGAAAGGGAAAGGGAAAGACTCTCTCTCAAACTCCGCAAATTTTGTTCCACTTCACAATCTTTCCTACTTGGCTCAAGCTCCACATTCGAGGGGCTCATAGTTTTTTTATGACTCTAAATTGTAGGCGTTTCACAAATTAGAGTCAATATAAATTATAACCGGTTTTAATTATTTTTAATTTTGTAAAGTAATTTTAGACAACAAAATATATATATCAAAAATTCTATTCAATTTTAAACAATTTTATTTCTTGCTTAATTTATATTTAGACTTAGTATTGCTACTGTCGGATGCCTGGAGTTAGTGTCGCTAGTGTCGGATGTCGTGCCATTTGCCAAGACTCTTGTAACTTAATATCTCCAAATGAATGAAAGATAATTAAATAAAAAACATGCCCACTGCCTATTACTGTTGGATGTTTGGAGTTAGTGTCGCTAGTGTCGGATGTCGTGCCATCTGCCAAGACTTTTGTAACTTAATATCTCCAAATGAATGAAAGACAATTAAATAAAAAACATGCCCACTGCCTATTAATGAATGAAAGATAGACGTCAACAATAAAAAGTTGCTACTTGAATACAAAAAAGTACTGAATTATTGGTGTTGTGAGCCTAGGCTGCATGAATTCTGCATTAATGATTTAAAACACGAGTTTTATCATTTTCAAGCAGTACATATGTTTTTGAAACCTAAAAAATTCGGACCTTTCTGTAGAGAAATCCCAGCATTTTTTCAAACAGATACGAACTCTCCATAAAAGATCATTGTCACAATTTCTAGAGCTAGACACGGTCGCTCATCACTAGCATACTGCATACATAATTACCCAACCCCACAAGTTCTTTCTGGGCAATTCCTAGAAAGTGACAACCGAAGATGTTGACAAAGATTCTCATAGCCAGACGCTTAAGCCGACAAGTCACCAGGATCGATCCTTTGGAATAATCAAAGGTTAAAACTTTGTTTTGATGCATCGACCAAAATGTACGTGAATATAATGCTGCACATTCACATTACATAAAATTCCACCTCCTAGTTGGTTTTTTCTATCCCTTCTAAGAGTGATCTTGTAGTAATAGAAGATGCAAAACACTACCATTCACAACTACTAATGCTACTCAAACATGAAGTATCCACTGCGAGGAATTTAAACCCACAACAATAAACTAGCATGCCAATGTGAAGGAGAACCAATATCTAACACCAAAAACCTCAAGAAAATAGTCATCAAATCAAGAATTCCCAATTTAGAGGCAATTCATTCATTTAGAAAACCTAAACTGTTTAAACCATTGCTTACTAAAACAGATGAAAGAGTTCTTACAATTGAAACCCCCCCAATTTTACAGAATTCTTCAGTTTTGCACCGGGCTTCATTCCCACTTTGCCAATTAAGCTTAAAATGCTTGGAGCCAAACACTCCAAAGCCAAAAAAAAAACTGCTCCAAGTATATCCACGGTCAAAAGATGCAAAATATGTACAGGAGCATTCCAAGCCAACCATACATAAGGATTTGGTAAATTGAACAGCGGGGCTTGACCTTGGTGAAGCTCTCCATGCCATTCATGTGGTTGTAGACTGTGATGGTAACCTGGGGTGGTTATGCTCGCCTTCATAGGTAACAATGAGCATGGAAGGCTCTTCCAAGCACCTCTCAACATGCTTCCTTGCAGGACAACCTCTCATGCTGCTACATTTGTAGTATCCCCTGCATAAGTTTAGAAAAGGCTTCTCAGTTTCTTAGGTTCAACAGCACCTACAAGCATTACTTGTAATGTAAAAACAATAATTGTAAGTTTGAAAACATTTCCATCTGAAAAAAAATTTGTAAGGAAGTAATCTGTGAACAAACATCTGCAGCAGGCATTCACATTCCAACTAGAAGAGCCAAAGTTAACTTCTTGTGAACAAACAGGGGAAACATTAGTAAAATCTTTCAAGGTCCTAGAATTAAGTGTTTTTCTTTCCATTGATGTATCTAAACCAATCACTTGATAAAATACAAATTTATAGGCTGTGCTTATTGAATTTTTTACTTCGGCAAGTAGACCGTGCTTACTGCTATTTTAGTTGAGACTAGCGAACATTACATCCTAGAAAACCATACAATGGCCAACCATGTAGCGTTTTTCTAAGTTCCACTGCAATTGCTTCCCAAGACAAAGATAGGAAAGAAACAACAACAATAACACTAATATCCTGAATGCAAATGTAATTGTTGAATGGCACAAAAATTTACAAAATTAAATGTCAGAACTTGAGAGAAGAATGCATGCATCACAGACAGTGTAGTTCCATATAAGATTCAGAAATTAGATATACCTAGGGTGAGGAGAACCCTTGATTGGCTTCTGCCCATACTTCCTCCAGGAGTAATCATCAGGAGGTATATCTGCCAGCTTGTTACTGATTGCAGGTACCTTAATTGATCTCTTCACCCTATGTTTCCTGCCACCATAGTTAAACCAATTAAGCAAAATCCATTATAACAACTTAATCCTTTCTCATTACAAGGCAAGAGACAAAATTGCAAGCTAGAAGGTCCAAGACAAGTCTAACCTCTTCTTTGAGCAGTGACATCTACCAGAGCTCCCACATTTGACACTCCCATCGTCTCCCCTGCCAGAACACTTTCTCTTATGCTGTTGTGAATTCTGATCCGAAGAGTGTGGTGCCCCAATCAAATGGAAAGCACTTCCATGAGATCCATCCAAGTTAGCCACACTTCCATCTATACTCAAGGAGGAAATAAAAGACCTAGTGGATGACATGGTTGGAGTACAACTAGAGCTATCAAAATTCAGATTAATGCCACTATTGTTCCTGCGGTACATCATTTCCGCTTGCTGTTTCATCTGTTGCTGCTGAAGCAATAACCTTTGTTGTTGCTGCTGTTGCTGGAGGAAGTGATATTGGTGTGCTGATGGTGTCAGTTGGAGAGGACCTTTTCCATTAGAGCCCAATTCCAAAGAAGGGCTTCCCAAACACAACGTACTTTTAACATTCGAACCCATATCTTGAATTGGGTTTTCAGAAAAGCTAGACTGAAGAAATTGCAGATTTTTGGGTTGGTGGTCTGTTCTACAAAGTGGGCTCTCTAAGAAGATGCTATGGGGAAAAGGGATTTGGACTTTGTTAGGCATCCTGACTCTCGCATGACCAACTCTAGAATTGAGAATAGAAACAACTTTCTTGAACCTTGACACAGCCTCCCCAGTCTCAACCATTAAATTCCTACACTGAACCTGATCTTGGGGCTGAGATAAAAGGTTTAGAACTCTATGGCTGCTCTCTACGGCCGCTTTGTTAGCTTCTTCAACGTCCTCCATACTAACTCCCAACCCAAAACCAAAAAACAAAGCAAAAACCCTAAATACCCAAACCCCAAAAACTTAACAAAAGCATGCCATAACAGACCCCAAAATTTTCAAATACTAAAAACTAGTTGAACAATAGATGCATGACCATCCATATAAGATAAGACAAAGACCCAGATAGTCAAAATCCTATTTTTCGCAAAAAGAAAGGCCCAAGTTTGAGTTTTTTCATTTAAATTTCAGGAATTGCAGCACATCAAAAGCTTTTAATTTTCCAAAGCAAAGGAGACTCAGAATACCTTGATCAACTGGTCAGTGAAATTTGAATTTAAAAAAGAAAAAGGAAAAAAAAAAGAAAAAGAAAAGAACAAGATGGATGTTAAAGCTTGTAAAAACTATTTCCAAAAAGGAAAGAAAGAGAAATCGATCAAATTTGGAGTAAAAAAGCAGGAAAAGGAACCAAAAGAACAGACCTTGTTGGACTTGGACAGGGTGGTTCAAGCCCTAGATTCTTCTTCAATGGGGTTTTGAGATTGAGAAAGGTGTGAAAGAGAAGACTTTGCTTCGCTTAAGAATTCACACAATGAGAAGAAAACAAAGCTCTCAACTTTCTCTTGAACAATATTTTAATATTTATCTAGAGAGAGAGAGAGAGAGAAAACAGCAAGTATTCAAGAGAGAGAAAGAAAGAGAAGGAGCATTTTTTTGTTTTAAATAAAAAAAGGAGTGCTAGAGAGAATTGAAACTGCCGTCTCTGTCACAGATTTGAAGGCGGGTCCCACGCAAAGACCTTTGTTATACTCTTTTTCTTTCCCTAATTTCAGCCTTTAATTTTATTTTTATTGTTTGTTTTAGTTTTATAATTAATAAGTCTTCTATCTCTCAACTTCAGCTTTACGACTTCCACGAAAACTGTGTGCTTGGTAAGTTTGTCTTTGCTGTCAATAGGGTGTGTTTAGAGTTGGACTTACCATATACACATATGTTTGTTGTGATTTCTTACACCTGTACCACTACTCCTGCTACACCCCCCACAACTTGTACTGAGCATGTGAATTCAAACACTGTTTTAATATTCTTTCTAATTTTTTCCCTTTTATCATTATGATTTTCTGAGCTTTTTCTTCTTTCAAATATTACCTAAAATGAGTGTCTGTTTCATTGACCTCCTATATTTTAGGTTTATGACAAACCAAACCTTCTATTACTTGATTATTTTATTTGATGTGCACATAATTTTGTTTACATCATTAGTAATTTTGAATCATTATCATGTGCATGGTGAATGATTTAATCCGTAAATTTTTTTATGAACAATATTAAGACACTGTTTTCCATTTCCCCCCTCCCCTTTGAGTATCAAATAAAAATATTAAGACACTGTTTAATTTCTGAAAAACCTATATACTTGGATCCTTTTTTTTTTCTTGAGAATGTATATACTTGGATCTTAATTGTTTATAACTTAGAAGTCCAAAAAATTAGATTAACACTATGTGCTAAAGTAAAAATCCCATATTTTTAATTATACTCTTCCTATGCGTAAATTTTATTAGATATCAGTGACATTTTTCTACAGTTTTATTACATATGCATAGTTTCACAACTTGTATAGATGATATATTGTGATTGATGTAATATTACTTCTAAATGAAATTATTGCATCTTATGTGAGAGGCGAGTCTAGTTCACCGGTTATATAGAAATTTTTTTATACTTTCACAAGACTCTCCATTGTCACATGTTTCCGTTACACACCAATTATAGCTTATTACCTCATGAAGGAGTGAAAAAACGCATGCAAAAGTGTATCACATAGATTTTCTCTTAAAATGGAAAAGTATTCAATACTCTAGGCATAACACTCTCTCTTTTCACATGAATGGTGATTCTTGTCCTAAATTTTATTAACGAAACCAACTATTATGTAAAAGGAGTGAACATTACTCCCGGACTTGGAAAACTAAATAATTACACTTTTAATTATTTTTATTGGTCTTATTTTAAAAATCAAACTTTTTAAGTAAATGTGATTAAAACATTTCTTTTAAAAAATAATATAATTATTTTCTCTAGTTTAACATGTACAACTATCATATGATTCATATCAGCTAGGGTTGGTCATACGAGTTATGCTTGATCTGTCTGATCCAAAGGGTGATGGATAATGTCAAACATAATGGCTGGTCGAAATGATTGGGTGGATGTTGGGTTTTGTAGATTTTCACCCAACCAACTTAACCAGATCAACAAAATGAAACCAACACACCCCCCCCCCCCCTCCTTTCATCAAACGATCAAACTCCTTTTTTTTTTTGTACACATCCTCTCTATAGGATGTTTAGATTACATCAACTCTTATAAGATGAAATTTCATATTTGAATATAATTTTTTTTTTTTCATTTCTGGCATTCTCTCTCTTGTGTTTTTCCCCCCTTTTTCTTTCCACACTTATGTAAAAGTGTTTACAAAATTTTTATATTTATATATGTTTTCTTTTTATTAAACGTTGGAGTGTTTTCTTCTTCTTTTTTGTCTATAGAGATATGTTTTAGTATTCCCAAAACTTGCCTGAGATTTGACCATTAACTGGAATGCAATGTAAATAGTTTCATTCAATTTGTAGATCAGCAACAAATAAGAGGATTTTCCACTTAAAAGAATCAGGTTAAATATCAATTTGATTGACAACATAACCAAAGAATATGGCTAGTAATAATTCATTAGGAGACCCATTTTGTTAAGGCAAAAAGATAATTTTTTAGGATTTTATTTATTTATTGTGTGTGTGTGTGTGGAATTCAATAGTTATCATGATGGGTTTGATGATCCCTTAAAGCAAAGTGATTTACAATAATCATAAACCTTTGCCATCATATATTACACCAAAAAGGAAAAGTTAACGGACTTAGAAAATATATATATACTTTTTACAAGATAGAATTTATACTCTAACTTAATCTAAGTGTATATGTGTGTAAAACTCCCTTCTGAAGACTTGAATCTCAGCCTTTGCTCCCTATATCTCACAAGCACTTATACTTATGGATGGAGTGACCAATGCACCAAATTATAAAAAAAATAAAAAGTAGTTAATTATTTTGACGAAAATAATGTCAAATTTTTTATAAAATAATTTATTAATAATGACATAGGGGCAGGATAAAATATATATATATATATATATATATAAAAGAATACATTGAAAAGTCAAGAAGACCCAACTGTTGTCACATGGGATGAGGGAAAAAGAGCCTCATACTTGGGAAAAAGAAAAAAAGAAAACAGAAAATAAAGTGAAAAGACAAAAAGAGAGAGAGGCCAAAAAAAAGCAATAAACTGGAGGACTTTGTTTTTAGTTTGGTTTCAACTTTCAAGGGTTTTTTTTTTCTCACTATAGTCTGTCTATATGCGCGGCTAAAAATAAAATGCTTATTATTATTATTATTATTTTTTGGGTTAAGAATTATTATTATTATTATTATTATTAATGTGGAATATGGATATAGGAGGGTGAGCTTAATATCAAACTGTCCGCCTGCCTGATTCAAATAAATAAATATCATTAGATTCTCAAAAAAAAAAAATATATATATATATATATCATCATTGGGACCCGACCCCACAACGGTCCTCCTCAGAGAGAGAGGAGAGAGAGAATCCCAATATAGCCGTTGCAACAATCAACGAATGCGATAATGAAACGTGTAAATTAACAAGCTAAAAGTCTGACACGTGCCCCAAGGTTTTGTTGTTTGACTGCTGCCACCAGTACTGCCCTTGAAGTCTCTGATAGTTATAATAATGAATTTGCTATATATCTTCTTTGCGCTGTGGGAACACTGTGTTACTGTTACTGTTACTGTTACTGTTACTGTCAGTTCGGTGACTGACAAGGCCTGGTCCCACTGGGTCCCATCCTAGTTGACTTTTTGCTCTCTCTCTCTCTAAACTTTAACGTTTAATTATGCTTAGGCTTAGCATTCGCGATGAGGAATTCATTTCCCTTAATTAAAATTAAATATATAATGCAGCAATTTGGAGTTATCCCTAATTTAGGCTACAAAATTGGAGGATAGATAGAGGCATATTATTAAATTGCAGTACCTGACAGCTTTTTGCGTGACAATAATGCCCTCATAAAATAAAATAAAATGTATGAACAACAGTAAAGTTTTGTGTGCGTCCGAAGTCGTGGCTCTTTGTTGGAAGATTACAACATTGGATTTGGAGTTTGGCAAGCGTGCACACTTTATTTGACATCATTACTATCATCCTTATACTCATAAATATTACTCCTACTGCTTCTGCTTGGCAACAAAAACACATATACTATAGTAGTGAATTTATCTAGAACTAGGAGTCATAAACATTAACATATATATATAACGCATGATCATCATAATTGCAGCTAAGACTTATCAAAACAATAGTATTAATAATTGCAGCGAAGAGCTCTCCCAATATTACACTCTTTTTTTTTTCTTTTTTTATGACATACCTAACCTAATACTAAATTGAATGCCGATTTATAAGTCATAACATTTAAAATGTTCTTCTCTTATTTACATGAGTTTAATTAATTTAACAGAATGCACTTTTAACAAATTGTCCAATAACAGTTTTATATAAATGCTAATGAATATATGCGTGTTAATAAATTAATTTGACTTCTATAAAATTTTTTGCTTTTCTTTTTCACATGATTCTCAATTTGACGCTATCTCTTATATCCAATATCATAATAGATTTGGTGCTTTCTTAACTTCACTTTTGTCTCAAGATTATAATGTAACACTATATATAGTACTGTATGTATAGTTTGATATCATATTAAACTAGATTTATAAAGTGGAATTCGATTCCTTAATTGCATTAATCGGAACCGTGATGTAGAGTCCAAGTATTTATTATATAAACAAAGAACAATTGATTAGTGTTTTAATTTTTTTTTTTTTTTTTTTTTTTAGGGTTGTGTTTTAAAGAGTAAATATGGTAAAATTAATCTTACAATATTACACACCATTACAAAGAAAGATAAAATTTAGCTACAAAATTAGTTGTAACCTTTACAACCTTACTCAATATCTTTTTCTTTGAGAAGAATTTTGACAAATCCATCATTGAATGACACATTTTTCTTCTATTCTCCATGCTTGAAAATTTTCTAGAAAATTAAAGATCAATAGCTATATCATCAATAAATTTTTTAAATTGCAATTTTTTGTAGTTTAAAATTATGCATAGAAAATAAACTTATAGATCATATAGTAAATAATATCCAATTGACACAAAATTTGACATGTGTATTAAGAGCGTAAAGAACATGAAATTCAACAGTTAGATTTTCAAAATATGGTAATGTTTAAACTTTGTCCTACAAAGAATGCAACTATATTATACGAATTCGCTACCAATATAGTTATCAAAATCATACCAAACAACAAATCATTAACTTATAAGTGTCTCACTTTAATGTATGGTTCGTTAGTTGAGCCATTGGATCATGATTTGAACTTGGTTAAATAATACATTGAAAAATGAAAAATTGTATAAAAATAGGGTTCAATTAACAGGTGCCCTTTGAAAATGAATCATTTTAAAAAAGTTTTAATACTAATTTTATAGAAAATAAAAAAATTGTTTAAAGAAAGAGCTTCTAAAAATACTTTTTAAATCAATACCCTTAGAGTATCGATTAACTTTACCCGATAAAATAAGCTTGTATTCAATTTAAGCATAAGTATGCAAGTATATCAAATATTAAAATTAATAATATTTTTCTATCTTTTAATCTAAATATAGAATTGGATGATTTTTTATATTAAAATTACTTAAAGTAATAGGACTCTTGAATTGATACTTTCGTTACTTGTTGATACAGTAGTTTAAAAGAAAATGATTTGAAAGATGATAAATAAAAGTGTAAAATTGATGGAAAAATTGTTGTATATTCTAAAGAACTTAACATTAAAAAACTGGACATATTTAATTAAACTGTGCTTTTCTGTATTTGTCAAAAAAATCAACAGTCTTGTTTGGGTTTGTTAATATATATTAAAATAATAAATCTGGTATTTCTTTATAAAGCCTCCTGAAAAACTTCGCCCTCTTATTATGCAAAAGGATCAAAATGATATGTTAAATTAAACTAATTAATGCTGATATTGTGCAATTTCAAAGCGATAAACGAATAGTATAATAGCAAAAGAAACCGTTAATTTGTTGTTGAAAGTCATAATTAATTAATAAACTGAGGTATGGTATTGTCCTTTCTTAATTTCTCTAAGACTCTATCCCATACCTATTCTTCCACGAGACGAGGTAGGTTCTATGAACTATGAACTATGAACTATGAACATGCATGCTATATATATTAAAAATATGGAACAGAAGGAAAAGACAAACCAGGGACCTTTTCCTGGACGGTAAAATTTGACTATTTGGTCAAAGTTTGGATTAATGTTCTTTGAAACAATAATCCATATATATGTCACACCTATATTATTGCAGAAATTTCAACATCAATAGCTAGTAAAGAAGCCAAAATTTCTAACATTGTCGAGGTGACAAAGATCATGCCTCCTTACCAAACTTGTCTAGCTACTATTCACAACTTTATATCAAATTCTATTATATATATATGGAGCTTAGTATTTAGGACATGGACCCAAGACAGTTGTCCATGATTAGAATCAAGCTGATTTATTAATTAATTGGAGCTGTTGGATTAAGATCCAAAGGTCAAGTTGGATCTTTTATATATAGTACGTAGATACTGGATAGATCTTTTTTTTTTTTTTTTTGAATCTTATTCGAATGGCTCAAGTTGGTTAATCTTTCTTTGTGTCAAAAGCACTTACCGAACTCATTGACAAAGTTGTTCCAACATTTTTAGCATGTGCATTGACCTCTCTGTAAATTATATCATGTTTATTGTTGGGGAAGAAAAATGCAGACAGGGCTATATGTTGTTAACCGATAACCATTGTCTCCACATGCCACCCAAAATGTTTTCAATATGTACCGTTTCTCCATCTGGATTATTGAATACCTCTTGTCTCAGTCATGTAGAATTTGTGGTATTTCGATTGGACGTTGCAATTTCAATTTTTTTTTCTTTCTATTATACTGAAAAAACAAATCATGGTACATTTTACTATACAAACTAGGACAAGGAGTTTAGGCCACAAATTTTCTATAAACCGATATATGATGCCTACGAATAGTGAAAGTATTTTTTTTTTTTATCAATAATATCAACTTTTATTCCTATAACAACTCAATAAGTGAATATTATATAAAAAGTTAGTGAGTCAAATTATGACAAAAATGACATAAAATAAAATTATACGACATTTAATTATTGAGTTGTTACATGGACGAGTTAATATAATTGTTATAAGAAATATTTTGTATCATAGATACATCATTATATTTCTCATTAGGATGAATAAAGCCAAAAAAAAAAAAAAAAAAAAAGCACATAATTTTCAGCAGTAAGATACATATATGCATTACATAATTATGTGTGTTTGTATTTTTCGAAAAGTAATAGTAGGGTTGTAAAGGAGAAGAGATATCAGTTTGTACTCATATGCAAGATTTCAATGACACAATAAAGTCCAAATTAATTAATTGAGAACTATTTGGTTTGTCCATATGAAATAAAGCATAACTTTATTGGAGTTTATTCTTTTTTTCCAGCGCAGATTATACACATCCTTATTCTAAAATAAAAAGAATTCACTACACTCATTGACATGGCAGCTTTATTTATTCCTTCTTTTGTTTTTAAAAAGGCTATATATGTCTGCACATTTAAGATGATCAGAAATATATCATTTTGAGGAGCAGGAACATATTGGATTGTCTAACGTTATGTTGAAGCTAGCTAGCTACCTCCATAGCATAGGGGTGGATGGGGTGGCATATTTTGTTCATTAATCTATTCTTTTAATTTTAAAACCAATGCTCTCTTCTTCTTTTTTCAAATCAATCATATTTTTCCTACCTCTTTGTATTCCTTTTTTTTTTTTTTTTTTCTTGAGGAATCTCCAACAGTGTATAATTGAGCTTTATTTTTCACTTTTTTGCCCTGACTTTCACCCTTCTTGCCGGGTTAAGGAATTAATAAGTAATTAAACCCTCCAGCCCACATGTCCATAGTCATAGTCAATAGTCATAGATGAGTGTCCGCAACGGCAAAAGGAATCAAAAATCAAATTCTATTTAAGTGATCTATTTATTTTGTTAAAGTTAAAATTTTTTTGCTAAAAATACTGTAGATAAAAATAAAAATTAGTTGAAATAATACAATAAAATTCATGAATAATATCAAAAAATATAATAAAACTTATGAATAATAATAAAAATAAATTAAATAGTAAAATAAACTGTGTTTTTAATTTAGACTTAAACATACCCTTAAACATAAAAGAGAATATGGTGCAGCTGCTTGATGCCAAGATAGCTAGGGAGCTCCCTGCACCTGGTAACCCCACCCGTGCCTCGGAACGTACCGCCCATTCATAAAGAAGACAATGCACTTTGTCCTTGCTCTCGTTTGCCCACTATAAAACATTCTCTCCATCTCTTTCTCTCTCTTTTTATCTTTTTCATTTGAAGAATATTTTTCCTAGAGCTTTTTGTTTTCACTTTTTCAGTTATCTTTCTTAGCGCAAAAATAAAAAGGGAGTGGAATTCACAAGCTTTTTATGTCACATGGAATTAATACTTTACTTTTTAATGGCCTGATAAAGCAAAAGAAAAGCAAAAGTAACTGCTTCGGGATCTGTTTGGACATATATATCATGCTTTTGAGGTACGGCCATGATTTATTATTTAGGACTACAACAATGGTAAAACATGTTTACGTTTGGTTTTGGGCCCTTTATCTTTATCAACATTGCTCACACAGACTTGCCCTGAAATCTTTGAGATTTTTAATTTTAAATAAATAAAATTGTCTCATCTCCCACCAAAATCTACTGCTTTGTCTAGCAGTCATGGGATTTTGATGGATTCAATGACTTTATGTTCAATCTAAAATGGCTACACGCCATACAAGAGGAATATATGTTAGTGTACCAAATTGGCAGAAATCCCATATGATATGCTAGTCCAAATATGGTTCTGATTTTTTTCGAGTTTTAACTAAACACAAAGAAAGATTATTTCTTTATAATCTTTCCTTCCACTTTGCCCGATTACTATAAAGATGCCCTTGTTATTTCAATAATTTTTTTATAATTATTTTCTATCTCTATTCTCATTGGCAGAAGTATAGTAGGTAAGCATGCCTCATCATCCATATCACGTGGATAGCTGACGCGTAAGCCCATATAAAAAACTTTCAGTCATTCTGGCCATGTTTCCATATTTTCTTACCTACCTAAAAATGCACGCTATCAAACACATTAAAATGCACTAGCACTAGGAAATGAAATTATCAGGTAACACCCCAGTGCACACTTTATACCTGGCACGTCAATGGTTTTAAAACACTCCCATTTGCAAGACCAAGAATCGTTCTCCAACAACAGGTTCTGTTCTTCGACCAAGCAAAATTCATGTTTCAAGCCGGGTCTTTGGAGTCCTAGTCTTTTTTACCCATGTAATGCAATAAACTAGAAATTAAATGTCTTTGAAAGGCTACAAGTGAATCTTTTACCAATCTCTCAAAATCGATTCCATCAGAGTTCGAGACCTTTAACAACCAGGACAGCAAAATCTCAATAAGTGTGAATTGGTCAGAGAACTACATAAACATACACTTGCATATACATCTAATTTTTTCCGTAACCCATTATTGCCAATAATGGCATCACCAAGATTACGTTCCTCTTACTAGTGGAGCACAAGAGACAGACACGGGGGAGAGGGATACCCTACTTTGTTCTGTTCAAGTTGCCAATGCCAGGCCATCTGAAACATCTTATTCACTACTCTAGCCATGCCAATTTAGTTTTGGATTTTTTGATATTGATAAGATTTTTTGTACACCACATATTGAATAATGGGAAACTGGAAAATATTTATTATCAGAAATATCTTAATTAATGAAAGCTTAAAAAGATTGCGCATTTTATTCATGTTGAAACTACCAGATTGAAGAAGCATGAATCATAGTAAAAGAAGCTAGAACAACTGGAAGAGATGTTAGACATGGTGGCAAGTGGTAGCGAATTGATGCCAAAATGCCAACCATAAACCTGGCAATTGATTCAGAAAGCTTAAAACAAGAAATTAAATGACTGCACAAGAACCCGAATACGCAAAGTGAAAAGCATCAATAATCCTGTATGATCAAACAATCATTAGGGGAGAGAAGCATCTATTAAATCCCCCAGGAAAATTTCATTTTACCATGGCTTTAACAAATTTGCAGAACAGTAGATTTTGCAAATCATCCATGATATCAACTAAAATTTGTCCAAAAACCTATATGTCTAGTAGCAAACAAATTTATTGTTTTCTTCCTCTTCCCTTCTTGGTTGGCTGTGCATCTATTTGTTCCTTCCCAGTAACTTCTGCTACATCCGCTGCACAATGAGGAAGCAGAACAGGTTTTAGTTAGTACAACTTGCGATCACAAACCATAATCAAAATCAATGATATACTGGGGAACCAGAATAACATGTTCAAAATGTCGTCCACACGAGCACTAATTTGCAGTTTTAAACTAACAGAAGCTGCTTCAACTGTTTGTACTGTTCCAGAACATTATGGAACTTTACAAGCATGTGCATGGACATCCCATGGGGGAAAATTGTATATGTAAACAATTGCATTTTGCAGAGCATTTGAAACCAGTTTCTCTACTTTGAGTTAATTATTACAAAAAAAATATTAGGGAAAGATTTAAATGTCATAAAACATATACTGGTTAATGTTTTGATAACTCACAATGATACATCAATTTTGTAATTCCATTTCTAAATTTTTATGTTCAACTGTTACTTCCACGGAATGCCCCAATGCACCATAAATTTCATAAAGAAGCTTAAAATAAGATTATACCATCAGGTTTATTGAAAAAAGGATGAAGAAGAAGAAGAAGATAATACCTTCAGGACCCCGAGCCATCAAAGTGAAGAAAATGTTGTTAAGCTTCTCCATCTTCTTAGCATCCTGTGCCTGGTCTGTCTTAAACTTGAGACACTGGTGAAAAAACAAAAGAACCCATTGTATGAGTAACCGGTTACTAAATAAAAAGATAAATTTCTGATAACAGGAATGTTCAACAATATGAGTGAAACACAGGTTCTCCTCAAATCCAGGACTATATCATGTGTGCAAAAACATTCCAAATCCAATATCTAGCACTAAGTCGACTAAATCCAGGTTTATGATGCATATGCTTCAAATAATGCATATGACATAAATTTTTTCTTTTTTGATAATTCGATAGAGAGGGGTTGGGGGGATTTGAATCTTGGACATCTCCATTAGAAAGACCAAAAGGTGTCAGTTGAGTTACAAGGCTCGTGGCTTAAAATTTACCTTCACAACATAAGCAAGCATAGGTTATTTTCTTCTGACACCTCAGAACCCAGAAAACCTCCCAAAATATATGTTGGACAAAATTTACAGCCACAACCAATTTTCAATTCCCAGACAGCTATCAAGATTAATCAAGAAAAGAGAAAGAAAGATGTCCTCTAACCTCCCAGCACTATATATTGGACAAAAATTCCGACCCAAAATCTACTCTCAATTCCCAGACAGCTATCAAGATGTTATACTGCTTAAAAAAATCAGTACCCAGACATGATAGATCTAGGAACCATGAACACGGGTACGACACAAGCAATTTCAAAAAAATTATAATATGACACGGAGGGTACGATGCGCCAAATGAAGCATCCATGCTTCCTAGTGATAGATCAGTTGTCCAAAGTTATAAAGAAGTGACGCACGAGTTGATAAGCTTTCTAAACTAGATATTCAATAACAAAGGTGATACTTTAAAAAGGATAACTCATTTTAATGTCATCCTATTTATTTATTTTTTTGGATAGATGGATTTATTTATATTTTAAATGACTTTCATCTAAAAATCTACATGAGTTTTCTTGACATATATTCTTTTTGATAATTCAATAGAAGGTGCCAGTTGAGCTACAAGGCTCTTGGCATTTTCTTGACATATACTCATCCAATCATTCTTCTATGCTTCTAAGAAAGTTGTGCTCCTAAGCAAAAACAGTTGTGCATTTTGACACCATTAAACATGAAGACTGTCAAGCAAGGTACAAATAAGAAAATTATAGCAAAACATGAAATTGGACACTACCAAAGAACCACCAAACATACATCACATTTTTTTTTTGTGAGAAACACATTAAAAGGTCTCAATATTAGCTTAGTTAGGGATTCCGATATTTAGAGAATGACTAATTCAAGGTTTACCACTTGAGCATACTAGTAAGCTCTAGCTCAAATGGCATCTCCTCAACTTGTAAAAACAATGTGGAGGGTGAGATCTTGGGTTCAAAATTCAACTGATGCGTCTATAACTTACCAATAAAAAAAAATTATGAAACTGGTCGGTTTTTTGGATGTTTTTCCACTCTATCACTCAGGTTTGACATTCCTTGAGCACAAGACTCCAAATAACAAAGACTAACTGTCCCTAAAGCTTACTCTATAGGTTGATTGTACAAACACCATGTTATTCTCCGTAGTACAAGCTGATAATCAGCTGAGCCTTCTCAACACAAACCAATTATGACCATATCAAAACAATAATCCTTTTTCCCATCAACTCTTTAGTAACTGATCACATTACAAAGTATTTACAAAGCAATCTTGAAATTAATGCTGCACTGATCAAATAAAAACCAATCGTACTGTTTATCCTCTGTCACTTAATTGGATTGAATTTAAAATCTAAACCAACTTGTGATACTATTTTCAACTCACTCTCACAATTACCATGCTTGGATGAAAAGGGAAGACTTTAAGGTTCTAAACTACCTGATCTATAAAATCATGCCATTGAACACTAGCCCCATTTTATTTTAATAAGTAAATATTGCATGAATTAAATGAAAGTAATGTAACATTCCAGTAATAACTAGCTCTAAAATTCCAAAGATGATATATTCATTGAAGCCTTCCATTCTCACTCAAGCGGGGGAAGAGAGTACTGTCTAATCTAGTCAGAAGAGAATCTCTAGAAAGTCCCTTCTGTTGCATGAATCAGTTATCAAGTCAATCTCCATGCCTTAAACTCCAACTGTATTGAATCTCTAACAAGTGCAAAGCACTACTCAAGAGACTCCTGACTAGACAGTGACAATTATCAATCACCAATTCAACTCCATTCCTCTCTCTAGATATATTTTATTGTTCTAACCCTTTTTACTTCAAAAAGGAAGTTCAAAAACACACACAAATCGTGTAGCTATGTCACAGTGTTGAATTTGAGATCAACAAACACACACACACACACAAATCGTGTGGTAACCTAAGTCATGGTGTTGAATTTGAGATCAAGCATCAGACTCCACTCCCATTGTCTGTTGCTTTGGACACCACTGAACCCCCAAAGCACCCCTAATTGTTTTACACCCTAAATAGACAATAAGATTCCCTAATTGAACCTAAAATCTAGCATTTGATTCAACATATATAGAATTCGGATCTTTGCTAGTGAAAGCAAGCCATAGATTGAAACTAAAAATCATAGCATTCATAACTAAATAATTGTTGCAAGAAATAATATGTTTTTTAGTCACTCATATGGGTACAATAAAACCAAACACATAAATATCATTTGAATCACAGTAAGCTAAAACAATAGTGATACTCCAAAGAATTTGATCTGAAATAACACATAAATAAATTAATAATAAAAGAAAGAAGTCAAACCTCTCGATTATCAGTGACCTTGAGAACCAATTTACCGTCGCAGTGCCGATACTTCATCACATACCGCGTCTACATACCCCAATTTTCCAAAAAAGAATTAGATTAACTATATCAGTCAAACCCTAAATTATATGATTTCGTTTTAAAAATAAAATCCAAGCGTTGGCTTACTATGCAGAGTTATCCATAAAAATAGAATAATACTGTTGTTTATCAGGTTTTCCTACAATTTTCTTGGGAAACAAACAGAAGGTGGAAGGAAGAAAGAAAGAAAAAACGTACAGAATCGGGATCGGCACGGAACAACTGTACGGATCGCTCGACGAACTCGTCCCAAGAGGAAATGTATACCATTGCGCCCGCTAAAACAGAGAGACTGAGAAATCCAAACAATTTGCAGACTTTTTGGGGTTTAGCAATGGCGCTATGTATAGGGTGCTGTCCTTTGAAGCGTGAACCTTGGGTGAAAAAGTGTTCACCAAGTATTTCTTATCACGGCAGTAACTTGTCGATGCAACATGTATAATGGCGCCTTATCAAATCGCTTTTTTCTTTTTCTTTTTTAAACGCCTACTGACCGAAAGCATTTGTTACATCTAATCTAATCTAGTCTTTAGATGCTACAAACGGAAAAGTCGCCATTATAGTTAGTACTACAAAAAAAAAATAAAAACGACGTCGCTGTTTGAAGTGCTATAAGGGGAATGGTTTGTGCAATTTCTCATCTAATCACTAAAAATAAAAACAGGTATGATTAAGATTTTTTAGACCCATAAAAAAAAGTCAATTTTTACTCAGACATGTTAAAATGTCAACTCAAGTTGACGCACATTAGCACATGTTACAATTTAGGTATGACAATGGGGTAGAGTCCGGTTAGAAATGTTCAGTCTCCTTTTAAGAGCAATGTCGATTTAATGCATTTTCGGAACTAAGTTGACAACTTTAAATTGAGCTTTTTCTTATATTTTACATATTAACTAAATAATATTTGTTTAACTTTTGATAATGAATGATGGATTTCAGTAATGAATTTGCATTAAAAAAAACTATTAATCTCAATTCTAATTTTGATAGATAGATAAAGTAATAGTTTGTTCAACTTTCATGCATTTGGGAGATTGAAAAATTTTACTCTTAAATTACTACAAATAGAGTGTAACAAATAATTAGAATCCACAACATTCAAAGAGAGGATAATTTAAAATAATAATAAATGTTTTATAAGACAAAAGATACAATATATTCTATTTGTTAATAATGGGCTTTCTTCAATCTGGGTCCTTAGGTTGTATAGGCAAAGTTTAATTCAGTCCTGCGCCTAGGGGCAAGGCATATTCGCAAAATGTGAGGGCAAGCAAGCTGGGGCAGGATAAATTGGAGGTATTTTTTCCGTTTATAATGAGATGGATCCAATAATAATGTAATAAAATGGATGTGCAAATACGGGAATATAAAAGAGTGAGTAGAAAACAAGTATTTTTGAGAAAAAATAAAATATGTAAATAAAATCATATTATATAGCGAAAACTGAGTGAAAATCTAATTAAATTATAAATTGAATTTCTAATTTTATGTCATATGTCCTATCTAAATTTTTTAATTTTTGTGTCAAAGTAAATGATATCTAACATAAAGCCAAAAAAACCACAATGACGATGCTTATTGACCCAAGTAAGAACATCTCCCAAACACACTTTTATTATTGGTGGACTCAGTAGTCAGTAGTCTCAAGCTCTGCTCTCTTAAATGTTTCCTCTATTCTTAGCTCTCCTGCAGTCCAGCTTCCTTTGCTACAACTATTAAGTATAAACACCATTGCCACAACTGAGGAGGAGTCCAAAGAAAAAGGCTCTAAAAGTGAAACCTCACCTCCTCCTCTCAATTCCATACCCTCATTCCCATGTCTCCTCCATCTGCTCTCTCAACGTCCACCAATTCGATACTCACACCGCCCTCTCCTCCTTCCATTGGATTTCTCAGAACAGGCATACTCTCCATTCTCATACACAAACCATTTTATTAATTTTCCGTCTCAATGATCAAATTTTGCCATTCACCCTATGAAGTTGCTTTCGTCTCTGACTTCTAATGCTGGCTGAATAGCCAAGAAAAATGTAAAATTTTAGTTTCAGTTTACTCCTAACATGCTGTGAATGAGACTTTTCAAATTACTCCTGTAAGAACTCGATTTGTAACGACCCCAAAATGATGTTGGGTTCGCACGTTAAGGGCCCAAACAATATAATTTGTAGAGCATGGGCTTGAAAGGTTAAGTCTTGGTCACTAGACGGTAGTTAATCATGATACTCATGGTGGACACGCAGAGACGAGCTAAGGTTGTCCGTGGATCTTGTCCATGAAGCTTCATATTCTTATTCTTCCTCTCCCTTTTTTGGGTACCCTGGTTTTTGGCCCCCCCTTTTTTTTGGCGCATAAGCCTTTACATTATATAGCCCTTCTCGGTTGATCCTGACCTTCCATCTGTTGATCAGGCAGGCACCTATTCGAGTACCTGTCCCATCAGCCGCCTCCCCCTATTTTCTGTTAGTTGCAATAACCGAAACCACATTGTTTAGGAGTCTTTTCCTATCAATATGGCTATGACGTTTGTGGGTGCATTCAATGCAGAGGTGACGTCTTTTCCTTGAACCACTCTCACTTCGTACCCCCATGTGAGCCCCATTCTACTCGCCTTTTCTTCTGGGGGCACTTTGGAGGCTGCCTTTGACTACATGTCGCTCTTCCCTTTGAAGTCTTGGGATGCCGAGGACAGGGTCATCCTCGGCTGCATCTCTAGGCTATTTAGTTTTTCACTACTTGTCCTCGGCAACTACTATCCTCAGCGCGGGCCCTGGGTCCTAATGGAAAGTGGGCCAGGTCATAAGTTCTCTGACCCCACAATAGCCCCTCAAAATCCTGCTGTCCGGATCCTCAGACGGATAGGAGGGTTTTGATGACATTAGGCCTCTGTCAAAGCTTGTCAATCCTTGTCACCTATTGGTTCCCGAGACTCTTCGTCTGCCCGAGACACGTTCTTAGAGCCTTTGGAAGGTGAAATGTGTCTTCATTAAATGCAGGCGGCTCTGTGCTCCCCACGTTCAATGGCGCGATGGTGATCTAATGATGGAGATTTCCTTGCCTTTATGGGCGGGAAAATTCATGCAGTTACTTTCGATGGGAGGTATAAATGATTGTTGGAACCGATTTGTCTCTTCACTTTTACACTTAAGAGTTCTAACGCATATATCCTGGGTTCATCCAAACTTTCATCCAAATTCAAGTCTATCTCTAGCACAAAAAGCCTGTCCGAGGTTCCCTTTCTCCTTTCTGTAAGTTCTCTGCCTTCACTAACTCGTGCTTTTTCTTTTCTAGGTTTATTTTTCTCTTGTTCCTCTCCTTCTCCCATCATCCACTGAGTTCGTTTAGTAGCTCTTAGAGATGGTTAAATTGAGAGAATTGGTTGATACTGAGGAGGCGATGGAAAAGTTCATCGCCGATTATAGGATTCCCCCCAATGTAAGTTTGAGGCACTGTAAGATGGGGGAGTGGCATCTTCTGAGAAGGACGGGCGAGGTGGTAATTCTCATTCTCGCCTTCGTAGAGGGGGGTGTGAGAATTCCCATGGGGCCGGTAATGAAGAGTTACCTTAGGCATTTCCGATTAGCTCCCACCCAGTACGCGGCCAATATGTTTAGGATTTTGGGTTGTATGGATGCCTTAAATGAAAAAATGGGGCTAAGACTAATCCATCATGACGTAAATTGGTGCTACAATCTCCAAAATTTGAAGGGCAAATCCTACTACATGAAGACGAGAGACAATAGGGTTCGGCTAATCCAGTACCTTCCCGACACCAACAAGGGGTTGAACAAGGACTTTCTTATCGTATCCGGGGAATGGTATGATGGTCTTCCATGCCCGATGGTGGAGGGAAAACCAGATGGGGTATAGAGAGCAAACGGGTGCCAATCCTTTGCGCCATTTTAATTTGGTGTGGTTCGGTTACTAACTATGTACATGCTTCTTTTTGCAGATCCAAAAGCCTTCCATCGACACTTTCATCTAGTTAACCGGGTTGATTTGGAAACTGTTCTTCAAGCGGCAGTTTTTGTAAATGACGAGGATGGTCAAGTCAGAGCTGCTCACAAAATCTTAAGGTACGCTTCCCTTCAGAAGTCATTTGCCGACCCAAAGCACGTGATCAGCGCTAACCGTCCTTGGCTTCCGAAAATTACCGTAGTTGAACAAGAGTTTTTGATCTCTGAAGGATCTCCTATCCCAGAGGGCATCCCATTGGTGGGCTCTTCGTCGTCTCATCAGGCAGCGGGGGACGAAGGTAATTTGGGTCTGTCCGAGAAGGGTTTTGGGGCATTTGACCAAGCCGACCCATCCGAGGATCCTTCTGGTGATCTAGGTGACCCAGACTTGTCCAAAGCGGAACTGTTGTCAGTGGGAATATCCTCTCGAGCCGAGATGGGTCTCAAGAGAAAGCCCCCGACCAGCTTGTTCGACCTCATCGAGGGTTAGCTGGGGAATGGTGCACAGGGAAAACCGCAATCCAATGCTCCGTCTTCACCACCTCTGCCCCAGCCCGTCCAAACTAGGTCCTCATCTACTGAGTCACAGCCACAATCTCCCCGCCCCAAACTTCCTGCTCCTCCTTAATCAGCTCTGTCTCCTCGGCCGGAGCCCGCTAACTCAAAGAGAAAGAGGAGTCCTAAAGGGAAGGAACCCATAGATGGGGGAAAATCCCAATCCTTTCAGGAGGGGGATGAAGCCCCGCGAGCTCAAAAACAGTTAAAGATTGGGCACCAAAGTAAGGGGAAAGGGATCGAAACCCAATCCGCCTAAAGCAAGGGGAAAAGGATCGAAGCCCAATCCACGCCGAGTGCTTGGCTTTCCGCCCCAATGCTCTACGGGGAGCCATTGTTGGAGAACGCGTCCATGAGGGACCTTGGAGACGGCGATGTCGGCTATGTGGCTGACGCGTTAAGAATTGAAACATTTCAACAACCAATGCATCACACTCAAGATCCAGCATCACCAAGCATAACTTGACCTTTGCAATGGTATCAAGAATTGAAACCACCTTCTTATAAGAGCGAGTAGACACATGAGGCATATTTTCAAATGCTGCCACAATAAACTGAAATATTTCTTTCATTTGCTCATCCTTATATGGGGCATCCGGTGCTGTTATCCTTGTAATCTCAATAATGCAAGATACAACTGAGACCTTCACATCCATTTCAGCATGTCTCAAAAGTTTATTAGTAATCAATGCCTTCACTAAGGGTAAAAGTGCATCTCGCATTGATTTGGATGGTTCTTGCTCCACATATGCTAACAAATTTTCAACTTTATTAAGAAGAGTGAGAAGATCATCAATGGAGGAAGGAGGGTCAAGGAGTCTATTCCCAGCCTCCTTAATTTGCTTTTCAAATTCTCTATCTTTAAGCTGCTTCTCAAGCTTCCTATCAAAGGAAGTCATTTTCCAGCTCCAACTTAGAGGCACAATACACAAAGACTAAAACTTAATTTTCTGCCTTTTTTATTTTTTTTTTGGTCAGGCAATGTTTCATGGTTCGGTATAGTACTGGGTTGTCAAACAATAGGCTCAGGCTTGCATTTGTTAGGAAAAGGGGCTGATGGGTGGACTTTTAAAGGGAAAATTGGGCCAGGTAAAGAATTTTTTTTTTTTTTGGAAGAATGGGTTTAGACAAGGCTAGGGGGTTACCTCATGAGATCGGATTGATGGAGACTGATGAGATTGCGGCAGCGTGACAATGGGCAAAACTGAAATCATGGCAGCGCAGAACAGAGGTGATGGTAAGGATCGAAGCTGCTGGTGGTGAGTCGCTGCAACTGGGGCTTGCGAGTGTGTACAGCGGTAGTCACGGCGGCAAGCGAGAACCGATGGAAGTGGTTCTCCGGTGCGAGGAAGACCAAAAATTGATGAACCAGGGTCAGCGGTGATAGAACTTCTCTGTCTTCGTGGTTGCAACTAGTTTGGTGATTTGAGTATGGGCTTAGGATCTACGGCCGTGGGGTTGGCGTCTTGGAGTGATTGGGATGATTGTGTCAAATTGGCAATGGTGGCGATATGGTGGTGGTGCTGGTAGGATTTTTTTATTGTGGGGTCTTCTGGTGGTGGTAAGAAGCAACGGTGATTAGGATTTCTAATGGGTTGTGACGGTAAGACTCTTGAAGGCTCTATCAATTCTTGCTCCCAGATTTTCATTCACAATATACTTGTCTCAATTGGCAGGCTATCCAGGCCACCTATAAGATGGAGGAAGAAGTTAAGGGGCAGAGTAAGGCCACCGAGGTTGAACGCACCAAACGCATAGATGCTGCGCGGACCCTCAAAGCTTCCGAGACTGACCTCGCGAAGGCTAGGGAGGACTTAAAGGAGGCTGCCCGAGCCAGGGATAGTGCCGCGGCGGGTTTGACTAGTGCCCAAAAGCAGGCTGAGGAACAGACAAAGCGCCTACTCGCCGCCGAGGATCAATTGCAGATTGCTAAGAAGCAAATCAGCGATTTGAAAAAGCAACTGATCGAGGCAAATAATGCTAAAGGCGTGGCGGAATTTGCCAAGGATGAAGCCGTGAGGGCCAAGTAGGAGGCTGAGTTTGCTAGAACTGAGGCCGAAATGGCCAGGGACAAGGCCGAGGAGGAGGGTTATAAGGCGGGGGTGGCTGAAACCCAGGCCTCCCTTAAAGCTCAAATTCCAGACATATGCAGGCTATACTACTCCCAGGTTTGGGAAGAGGCCCTTCAACGAGCTGGGGTGGAAGTTTCGTCCGACTTGTGGAAGAAGGAGAGCATATTTTATCCCCCAGCCATCCGTGTGACCGCCTTCGCCAGTTCCGAGGCTACGAGCGATCCACACGAGGCAGGGGTTGCTCAGTCAGAAGTTGCTCAGATCATCGTCCCTCCTGGCGAGTCGATTGAAGGAGGAGAGCCTCATGATGTGACAGAAGCACCTGGAGGTCTGAATCCCGAGATGCCTAAAGAGGGTGTCGAGCCTACGGTCAGTGCTCAGATCTCTGGTGCCAAGGAGCCAGCCATCCTTGTTCAGTTCCTACAGGCAATTTCCCTTACTGATGTCCCCAAGAGCATTGAAACCAATCTTGCTCAGCCTTCCTAAAAAGGGGATGTCTCCCAGGGCCCTGAAGCTAGTCCTGCTCGGCCTTCCTAGGATGTGGCCAAAACGAAATTGAAGAAGTAGAAGCCCTGGCCAACCTTCGTATTTATTTCTAGTTTAATTATTACCTAGTTTCTCTTTTGTTTCGAAAACTTTATAGTTTGCTTGTAGTTGAACTTATTGACCACATATATGAAATTCTTTTCTTCATTTTTCCTTTAAATTACATGTTAGTTGCCCTTGCCGATACTTACTATTGTTGCGGATCTCATGATTTTTGAACTAGTTATCTTGATATGTATGAATGGTTATGCATATGATATATTTGGGATCATATCCTAGAATTCTAACTTACCCGTGCCCATAGGGCGTTGAACTTGTGTCTGAACATACTTCAGTGGAGATATAGGCGTCATCCGAGATGTCATGTGCATTGTTAGGCCCAGCCTGGTATCTAGATTTTCTTTAAGTAGTTGGTTTCCCCATAGGTTTGAGTCCGAGGACCATACAATACCTTAGTTCTGTCCAAAACTTATAATCTTCTTTAAGTAGTTGGTTTCCCCATAGGTTTGAACCCGGGAACCATGCAATACCTTGATTCTGTCCAAAACTCATAATCTTCTTTAAGTAGTTGGTTTTCCCATAAGTTTGAGTCCGAGGACCATGCAATACCTTGGTTCTGTCAAAAACTCATAATCTTCTTTAAGTAGTTGGTTTCCCCATAGGTTTGAGTCCGAGGACCATGCAATACCTTGGTACTGTCCAAAACTTAGATTTTTCTTTAAGTAGTTGGTTTCCCCATAGGTTTGAATCCGAGGACTATGCAATACCTTGGTTCTATCCAAAACTTAGATTTTTCTTTAAGTAGTTGGTTTCCCCATATGTTTGAGTCCGAGGACCATGCAATACCTTGATTTTGTCCAAAATTTAGATTTTTCTTTAAGTAGTTGGTTTCCCCATAGGTTTGAGTCCGAGGACCATGCAATACCTTGGTTCTGTCCAAAACTCATAATCTTCTTTAAGTAGTTGGTTTCCCCATAGGTTTGAGTCCGAGGACCATACAATACCTTGGTTCTGTCCAAAACTTAGATTTTTCTTTAAGTAGTTGGTTTCCCCATAGGTTTGAGTCCGAGGACCATGCAATATCATTGTTCTGTCCAAAACTTAGATTTTTCTTTAAGTTTGGGGGGATTAGCCCCTCGGCCAAGGTGTGGGACGTTGATCTGACGTTGGAAACCCCTAGAATCATCTGCGCTACTGACGCTTCGAAGCGTAGCCCCTAGTGGAACTTTATGTTAGGGCATTGCAACGGGCTGCTGGAAGTGATGGAGGGACTTTCTCAATCCACCGCCTGTGCCAACGCACAAGCCTCCCCACAGACGGCGCCAATTGTAAGGACTCGATTTGTAACGACCCCAAAATGATGTTGGGTTTGCACGTTAAGGGCTTAAACAATATAATTTGTAAAGCGTGAGCTTGAAAGGCTAGGCCTTGGTCACTGGACGGTAGTTAATCATGGTACTCATGGTGGACACGCAGAGACGAGCTAAGGTTGTCCGTGGATCTTATCCATGAAGCTTCATGTTCTTATTTTTCCTCTCCCTTTTTTGGGTACCCTGGTTTTCGGCCCCCCCTTTTTTTTGGCGCATTTACATTATATAGCCCTTCTCGGTTGATCCCGACCTTTCATCTGTTGATCAGGCAGGCACCTATTCGAGTACCTGTTCCATCAGCCGCCTCCCCCTACTTTCTGTTAGTTGCAATAACCGAAACCACACTGTTTAGGAGTCTTTTCCCATCAATATGGCTAGGACGTTTGTGGGCGCATTCAATGCAGATGTGACGTCTTTTCCTTGAACCACTCCCACTCCGTACCCCCATGTGAGCCCCATTTTACTCGCCTTTTCTTCTGGGGGCACTTTGAAGGCTGCCTTTGACGACATGTCGCTTTTCCCTTTGAAGTCTTGGAATGCCGAGGACAGGGTCATCTTCGGTTGCATCTCTAGGCTATTTGGTCTTTCATTACTTGTCCTCGGCAACTACTATCATCGGTGCGGGCCCTGAGTCCTAATGGAAAGTGGGCCGGGTCATAAGTTCTCTGGCCCCACAACTCCAAACGAGCGAAAATAGTTAAAGTTTTGCATAGTAGATTCCACTTTCTTTTTTTGGTCTAAACCCTTTATTGCTGTAATTTTCCTTGTAAATAAAAAATGTGGAGGTTTACCTATATTATCAATGCCAACCTTGCCACTGCGTAATATTCCTCTTCATCAGGAGATTCTTATGATTGTTTTTTTTTTTTTTTTTGTTCAATTGTGTGTGGTCTATTAAAGGAAAATGATGTTTGTATTGGTGAGTACACTAAATTCCATGGACTATGGTTGATTCAGCCACTATTCATTTTATACCAAAAGATTGTTCCGAATGAGACAATGTGAAGGAAGTGGATGGATCGATACTTTAATCTTGGGAAAGCATCTTTTGATAATTAATCTACCCTTAATCTTGAAACATGATTTAGACACCTCTAAGGCCACCATTCTCTCTCATTGACGATATACTACAACGTTCATAGGAGGCCTAAGACTGAATTTTTTTTTTTTTTTTTTTTTTTAAAAGGCCTTATAAAAAGTTAAAAACTTTGGAACATCTACAAGAAGTGACTATTTACTATTTAGTTTTACTAATCATTTTCTCAAAAAAACAGGAAAAAAGTTTTACTAATCCGCTGTTAATTGCTTTAGTATGAGTATTGTTGGTTTCAAAAGCCAATTTGGATTACATGATTCTAAATGGCTCTTAAGAATTTATAAATTTGATTGGGTTTGTTTGTTTGTTTGTTTGTTTCTATCCCATTTATAATGCTCAATGTGGAAATTAAGATGACCAACTCATTAGTCATTATCACTATTGTTAAATGTTTTCATGCGTAAGTACAAATTACATGCTAGTATATATAAATATAGAATATATGCAAAAAATATTAAATTAAATTATTATACATATACATAATTGGGTCTAGTTAACGTGTACTAATCAATCATTTTTAAAAATATTTTATGATAATTTAAAAAAAAAACTATCATTTTCTATAAAAAAAATCTCTAAAAATAATTTATTAGTGAATACCTAATTTTAGATTTTAATTATAATCTGTTTTAGTTTGATCCTTTGATGTGTACAGTGTACCTAACCAGATTCCCAATTAGATCCGCTTAACGTGACCTATTTAACAGGTCTACTTTCAGTACTTTGAAATTTGAATCATATAGTCGCTTATAGTGCTTGCTTGGTTTTTATTTTTTTGATGAACTGCTTGCTTGGTTGTGGCCTTGAATTCCACACTTTGACATTTCTTAGATAGTTTGGTCATACATCTACTCGTCTGCTTTGTTTCGTGGTGACTTTTTATTTTTGGGGAGGCCCCAAAAGTGCTTGAAGTTCACACTATGACATTTTTTTTTTTTTTGGAAGGTTCATTGTCTTTAGTGCACTAAACTCGGCCAAATTATAACACGTAACCTCAAATTATTTCATTTTTTTAAGATCTTAATTTAGTCAAGCAACTATTATTAATGAACTTAGAGTTAGTGCCAAATTTTATATAGTTTTTATGAGGGCATTTTCATTTCTATACGGACGGTTACAGAGGGCTGGGTTTTGATTTTCTGAAGATTTGATTTTTTTATTAATTTGATTTGATTTTTATTATTATTAATTTATAATTAAATTTGGTACTATTTGTGAGGGAGTGATTATGTGTGTTAAACCTTTATTTTCAATGTGCAATAACAATTGGAGGGTGGAAGTGTAGGGGTGGCAAAATTGGATATGACTTGCGAATCTGACACGATACAAAATTAGCAAGTTATGAGTTGAAACTTAATGAGTTCGTGTCATATTCGGGTTGACATGACTGACCCATTTAATAAACGGGTTGGGTTAGTGTTCAACATATAAAACTCGTTTGACCCATCTGACCCGTTTAATTAAAAGACATTTCACCAATATACCCTTCAAACTTTAGGTATATAAACTTATTAGTTGTTGTAGTTTATTTTCTTTGACATATTGTGATTGATTATTTGTGAATTGAGATATGCTTTAATTTTGAATGATTATTTGTAATGTTTTTTTTTTTTTTGAGAAATAATTACAACATGCTGCTAATCCTGTAGTTCGAACCCTTTCCCCCCTAGACTCCCAAGCACTTTGTACATGGGGAGGTGCCAATTCAGCTATAAGGCCTTTAACAATTATTTGTAATGTAGTTATTCGTTAGTTCTAAATTTTATATTAAAAATATTTATTTGTTTGTTTTTTCATAATTTTTTTTTTCATTTTGAGAAAATCTAATAAATAGGTAGACACGACTGACCCGTTTAATAAATGGGTTGTGTTAAAGTTGATGAATCTTGACCCGTTTAGTAAACATGTTAGGTTAATGTTGACCTATATAGTCGGATATTCATAAGTTGACGTGACACGAACTCGATACATGAACACGAATTGCCACCTAAGTGTGTGTTTGGATACCAATGAAAAATTAAAATTATTTTACTATTCAGCTTATTTTTGCTACTATTCATGACTTCACTGCACTTTTTGATACTATTCATGGGTTCTACGGTACTATTTCAACTAATTTTTACCTTTATCTACTATATTTTTAGCAATAAATTTTTAGTTTTAACAAAATAAAAATAGATCCTAAATAAAACTTTTCACATAAGGTACGTTTTGAATTTAAAATATTTTTTTAATTTATCTTCCAAACAAATAAGCAAAATTAAAATACAAGGAAAGACTGAAGGAGTGTAATACATGAATACAAATTTGCTGTATCATTTATTTGTATTTTATTTTATATTTCACTAAGTACAACTTACCATATATTTATTTAATTTTTTTTATTATAAAATAGTCAAAATTTAAAATAAAAAAAATAAACATATGATAAATTATGATCGATGAAAAATAAAATAGAATATAAAATGTGATACAGAAAAATTGTATTCATACACACAAATACGAGAGTGCTTTGGTTTTTTGGGACGTGAAAGAAACTATAAATAAATAAAAGTAAAACTGCTTTATTTTCAACTCCAATAGTCCAAGTAGCTGACAATTGGTGCAAAATGCATTCAGACATTATTCCGAGCACGCCACCCGCGGCAGCAGCAGCAGAGAAGCATGAAGAAGAAGAAGAAGAAGAAGAAGAAGGAGGAAGAGGGACGTGGAAGCACGCGGCTTTCCATGTGGCCACTACGATTGCCACTCCAGCTGCTTACGCTCCTTTGCCCTTCGCTCTTGCTTCTCTCGGTTGGCCTCTTGGTCTGTAAACTCTTCTCTTTGCTCTGCTTGCTTCGCTTAACATCTCTTTTTTCCTGTTTCTTTTTTTTTTTTTTTGGCAACAATTGAATAAACATGCAAAATAATTATAAATATGCAGAGTCCCATATACTAATTAATTACAACAAAGTGTGTCTCCATATAGCAGAAATCATTCATTTGTTTCATCATCACAACGGTGTGGTGTGGGACTGACAATATATATATATATATATATATTATAAGAGATATTATGCAACCTCGCGCGCGCGATGCCTTAAAATATCTTCTAATCTCCGAGACGACACTATTCAGCTTCTATTAGCAAAATATTATACTATAATAATAATAATAATAATAATATTGTTGATCTTGATGATAATAATAATTTGGTTACAAATGCGCTACTTGATTTTCTATCGGGAAAAGAAAGTATGGTCTGAACTGAGCTAATGTTACTATAATATTGTTATTGTTGATGATAATGATAATTTTACTATCTATCCTATTAATTCCTACCTAGGCCTTACAATATATGAAAATCATACTCCATACATCTAACTTAATTCGGGTTGTTATGTATGAATATTTTTTTTTAAATTTGTCTATATTAATGCTTTAAATTAAACTACTAATTTTAGTTTTCTTGTCTAATTTTAATTATTTGGTTAATACTCTCTATTTTATCTTTTACCTTTTTTTTATGATATTTTTTAAATTATATTTTATGAAATCTATTTTAGCTTTTACCTATACCAAAAAAAAAAAGAAGAACTTTTATTGTATTGTGGATATGTTGTTAGAATTAAGTTGCAACTCCCTCTGCCCAGGTGTGACTAGTTTAGTGAGCGGAACATTGGCAACTTGGTATTCTAGCCTTCTGATTGCGTCATTATGGAAATGGAATGGAAAGAAGCACATTACATATAGAGAACTTGCTGAGAGCATCTTTGGTTGGTATTTTCTAATTTCAATTCCACTTTTTAATATTAATATTAATATAAGAAAAGAAACAACCGTGAGTGAGTGAGTGACATCAATAGCAAGAATATTATAAAGAAAAGATTAAAACTTAAAATTGTTTCAAGGACAGCTTTATGTTTATCATAGACCACTACTTAAATTTGTTGATTAATTAGGAGAACTCAGATCAGATATCCAAGAATTGAGAAATCTAGAAAAAAGAAGGAATTCAGATTTAATTTTTCCCATTTCAGCTGTAATTATTTAGAATGGCATCACTGACTGGTTTGAGCTTATCATACTTGTACTTGCTTGTTAGATGTCTGCTATTGTATGATAGGAATCAAATGACCCTTAATCTCTATTGCTCTCAATCTAGTAGTTCTTCAAGGGGAATAGGCCTCCATCGATTCTTCGAGGGAATCAACCTCCAATAGCATTTCAAGAATGACTATTCAATGTATTATTCATCAATTCAATTCACATTACAATCAGTATTGAGCTTTATACCCTACTCACTAACTAACAAAGTACAAAACAACACAGCTTAGTTACTTAACTAACCAAGTACAACTTCCAATGCATTATCAACTAACTTGTAACCAACTCTGTACAAGTATCCCCTGCATCTCTGTACAAGCATCCACTGCACCTAACACAGCCACAACACACTACACCAGATGCACCCCCAATCAGAGTCCTAACATTGTAGCTAGAAAATTTTCTTGTCTTTGATTGTTAGATGCCTGCTATTGTCACAATATCTGAGAAAACTATTATTAATTATCTTCTAGTGGCTACTTGTACAATGTTTACAATTCAAGTCCATTGCCATGGACATTTATATGTATATAGGGTGAAGATGAAGTTACTCCTGATGAAAATTGTATTCTCCTTTGTCCTTCTAATTCTTCTATATAGAACTTTTGTATTAGAGCTTTGTTGGGTACATTTCTGAGCATTAGAACATTACCACTTGATTCCAAATCCTATTCCCTACCTGAAATGTAAGGCACAACTTGTTTGAACTTAATACCTACCATTTCTCAATTGATGAGCTATAGCTCTTGTGGTCATTTGTTTTAAATTATGACAATTATTTTCCTGAGTTACATGTGATGCACTTGTTTTTCCAACTACAGTGCTTACATACAGTTAAAATATCTCAGTATTTAGAATCCAAACCTGTGTTTTAAGTTGGATCTTTTAACTGTTTTAGCTTGTATCGCTTTTTCACCATATGTATTTCTGGTTATTTGACTGGAATTTTTTTCCCCAATTCTTGAAGGATTCTGGGGTTATTGGTCTGTTGCACTTTTTCAGCAGGTGGCTTCTTTGGGCAATAACATTGCCATTCAAATTGCTGCTGGGAGCAGCCTTAAGGTTAGGCAGTCTTAAAATGATAGATTATTATGATATGCGTTCCTCCTTATTTCTTACTGTTCATTTATTTCTTTTCTTTTTCTTTTTTTTTTTTTGGGGGGGGGGGGTGTTGTTGTTCTGTTCCATCTATATACGTACGCAGGCAGTTTACAAATACTTTCGTGAGGATGGTTCCTTAACCTTGCAGCATTTCATTATGTTCTTTGGAGCCTTTGAACTTGTTCTCTCTCAGCTTCCTGATATCCACTCATTGAGATGGGTAAATGCGTTGTGCACTTTCAGCACGATTGGATTTGCAGCTACAACCATTGGTGTGACAATTTATGATGGTGGGCTTGTCATGTTTTCCTTTGCCTTCTGCATCATAGCTTTATTGCTTGAACCAGTATTTTCCATAAAATTTAGTATCTTCATAGCTTCATCTCTGGCTTTATTTGATTTCATGTCCTTCCAGGTAAGAAGACTGACAGAAACTCAATAAGTTACAGTTTGCAAGGAAGCTCCTCTCGTAAGACCTTTAGAGCCTTTAATGCTCTTGCGATAATTGCATTTTCTTTTGGAGATGCAATGCTTCCTGAAATACAGGTAACATGTCATAAAAAATATTTTATAAATTCAGGGGTTTTCATTCTTATTCTTATGTTGATTTTCCTTTTCCATCTATTAAAAGTCAAATTTTATTTTTGTTTGGCTTTTGTGTACTGGTAGATGAACTAAGGGATAATATTTTTGAACAATACACATTCTTAACAATCAATATGGTGACTATAAACAACCATTTACTTTCCAGAATACCATGAGAGAACCTGCAAGGAAGAATATGTATAAGGGTGTATCAGCAGCATACAGTGTCATTATCCTGAGTTACTGGCAACTGGCCTCCTGTGGATACTGGGCTTTTGGATCAGAAGTTCAGCCTTACATATTATCTTCTCTAAGCGTTCCTGAATGGACAATTGTTATGGCAAATCTCTTTGCTGTGATACAAATATCTGGATGCTATCAGGTACTCTTTTTAAGGTTTTATAAATAAAAAGTTGCATTTAATGTAACATGCTTGACCATTATAGGTTTACATGATAGGTCTTTGTTTCTTGCTCTCTTTCTTCTTCTTCGTTATTTTTTTCTTGTATTATTTTTATTCTCAGGACAGAATTATAATTTAAGTTTAGCTATAAAATGAAAAGAAGGGTGTGATATAGATTTCAGAATACGCTTGATGCAAACATCTGAAAACTTCATTAACAACAAGGCAATGTGACAAACCTTTCTCAGTATTAGGTATCTATAAATAAATCCCTAAAAATGAGAAATTTAATAACCAAATATTCTTTGATTTTACACCATAGAAATCAGCAATTTGTGAAGTATAGATCAAATTGCGAAAATAGAAAAATGGAGAACAGCCATATATACATGCAGTCTTGAAAAAAGTGAGCAGTCAACAGAACACAAGCTTTCTCAATCATGACTTCTTGTACTCTCTCATTTATTCTTTAATGGTCTTTTCTTAAGTGATGCATCACCATTCCATCATAATTTGAATTTCAAATTTCTTTTTGTCTGTGTCTATGTCAAGCGAAATTCTTGCAATGTTGTGTTTTTATACTGGCATCTTCCCACATTTTTATTATTACTTCCTCTCTTGGTTCTGCATTAGTCATGTTTTTAAACGATTATGAATTCAATGCCTTTTTTAATTGAATTTTTTCTTTTAGATATATTGCAGGCCAACATATGCCTACTTCGAGGAAAATATGCTGTCCAGCAAAGCTACTGGCCGTTACCCCCTGAGAAAATACCTTGTCCGACTTATTTTTACTTCCATTTACATGGCTCTTATTACACTTATTGCTGCAGCCATGCCCTTTTTTGGGGACTTTGTGTCCATCTGTGGCGCAATTGGGTTCACTCCACTGGATTTTGTCTTCCCTTCTGTGGCATATTTGAAAGCGGGAAGAATGCCCAAGGATGCCAAATGTCGCCTTTCAATGCAGCTCCTTAATTTTGCAATATCTACCTGGTTCTCAGTTGTTGCAGTGTTGGGTTGCATTGGTGCAGTCAAGTTTATCATAGAAGATATCAAAACCTACAAGTTCTTTCATGATATGTAAGCATTTACATTGTTATAACTTATAATTGTTTTGTAATCATTGTATTCTCTTACATTGTTGTATCTCTAGATGTTTTGTGTTTCAATGAGTAATGTAATTCAAAATAAATATCATAATTTCAAGAATTAACTGTGGAAGAGGAGGGGGAGAGGGGGTGTTTGATATTTTGAATTTCGCCACAGCAGTGGAATATGTCTCACTTCGACAAAATACAAATAAATGGAAAAGAACATTTCCCACTATTCATGGAGTTAAAGACCATGGTAAGTGTTCTTTTCAATTTCAAAAGATCCTTATGAATTATTACTTTCATAGTCGAAAGTAGGATGATATGACTGTGCAAGCACAACAGACACTGACACATGCACGACACAGGTGACCTACACCACACAACCAACCTTTGGGCAACAAAACAAAGTACAACCGCTCCTAAATGATCACACAACAGCCTACTCTATCTCTCTTTCAATAGAAAAGAAAAAAAAAATTCAATCTGCTACATAAAATTCTATTACAAAAAGGGTTAGAGACAATTTTGCAGCTACCAGCATGATGTCTTACATTACATTATTCTTGATCTGCTACGGCATAGCCTCCTCTGATAATACTTGGCCACCAAACAGTAAACACTCTTGTATTTCTCAAAATAAGGAGTTGCATTTGGGATGTTGCAATGAAGTACTAAATTGATCAACTGATTTGCCTCCTTAGGTCAAATACTAATCCGTTGTTGCATGCTTCTATGGAAATTGTGGTCATGAACCGTCAATTCTATAAAAACCCTATAATTTAATTAATTAAACTACCTTCTTCGTTACAGTTTAGGCTACAGCCAACTGAGGTTTGAGCTCTTATAATTTGCACATAAACAGACATGGAATCCTTTATGAATGTATAATTAATGTCTCAGATAGGATAATGAGCTTCAAATGAAATGTGTAAATTGAGTTCAAATGCATGGTTATTTCATATTTATGAAGAGATGATGTTGAAACCACATATCATAATGCTCTAATTTCCAGCAGAGCAAGGTGTGATTGTTATAGTTGCTTTTCTGAATATAATTTTATACCCACTCCTCTCACAAAATAGTAGGTCTTACTGTTTAAAATCACCATGAGACCTACTAATCGTGTGTTTTGACCACATAAAATTAGTTTATAAGTATCAAATTATTTCTTGTGATTCATTGATGATATAAATAAATAGTCTATTTTGGAGTAAACATATGCACGCTTTTTAATAATTGAAGGTTGGTGAATCTAATTTTTAATAAGATTATGATGGGAAAGCAAAAAATGATTACTATCTCTGGATCATCCATAGGGGTCGTCCAGGAGCCGAGGGTTAGGTGTTTAAAGAGGTCGTCCATGGGAAAAGTGCTTGGACGATCACGTGACACGTAGGAAATTCTCAATGATGGAATTTACCCACATATGTTGAAGATCTAGACCACAATGAGAGCAAAACTCTTATTTATCACTATAACTTCCTCACAAATGCTTAACTTCTAGGAGCAGTTGTAGCGGATGAGATTGGAGGTTATAACTTCCATAGCCGTTGTGGAGGTTATGTTTGAACTTACTAATTCCCACAAATCTTGGGAAAGTTATTAAGCAAATAACCGTTCTGAGACCCTCTATATAAGGACTCGCCTACATCAAATCAGGGTAAGTTTTTTCTAAGATTACTCCTCTAAAGCCAGAACTCTAGTTTTCAGAGAAAAACTAATTTAATCATCAGAGGGTACTTGGCCGGTCCACCTCGGTCACCTTTTAATTGTGTGTTCTTCCTTTCAGGTCTTCCAAGCGAGTCATTGTTTCATTGAAGCCCGAAACATACAGCCTACTAATTCTATGTAGTATCAGATTATAAACAAAAATTATTTGTCAAGAGTTTTGTAGCTCAAATGGCACTTCATGGTGTTTATGTGTATATATATATATGTAAGGACACGATTCGTGGTGGACCGTAACAGTGTCGGGTTCGCACGTGAAAAGGCCCTAACAATATCATTTGTAGAGAGTGGGTTTGGAAGGCTAGGCCTTGATCGACAGGCGGTGGGTTTTTCGTGGTGTTCGTACAAGTTTAAATTTTCCTTCACCCCTGGAGTCTTTCTCCTGGAGGTGGGCTGGGAGGCTCTGGTTTTTGGTCATTTTTCCCAACCTCCTCTCTAGGTTCCTTATTTTTCCTTTTATACTCGCCTGCGTCCACTATCCTTCATCCACGTATAGGGTCAACTTTTCCAGGGCTGATACTTGTCCCGTCAGTCCATACCCAAAGTCGTTGGGAAGGGTTGTAAAAGCCAAAGAATGCGGCTCTGTCAGGTTCAGAGCATTAAATGGCAGTAACAGCAGCTTTCCCTGGATATTTTAGATCTTTCTTCCAAGTTTCAGTCCTATACCGTTTTTACCCTTCTTTCTGGGGGTACTTTGGGTTTGCCGAGGACTGAACTGCCCTCGGCGGTATCCAAAGGCTATCTTGTCGAGTTTGGGCCATAACCCTCCTCGGCTTGGGCCTTCGGATTCTCTCTGGGTAGATGGGCCTGGCCCATAAATCATTTGGGCCCCACAATAGCCCCTCAAAACCCGGTTGTCCAACCTCTTGGTTGGAAAGGGGGGTTTTGGTGATGTCGAACCTCTTCCTACGGCCCAATCAACTTGGCCTATTAATAATGCTGGCGGCTCTTCATCTGTCCAAGAAATGCACCGGTCTATGAGACAGTTTTTTGATTTCGCGTTTGATGCGTTCTTATCGTTTGGGTATCCAAAACGCGCTTTTAATAACCACTATTTACGAGACTACTTTAATTCGGCGGTTTGTTTTGATGGGGTGGAGAAACGGAACCGGCATGTTTGTGTTGGCAGATTCCTTTGGAGATCTGAACCTATTAAATGTCTCCCGCTCCACCCTCTGTATAAGAAGGAAAGGAGGAGGTTATTGTTTTTGTAAAGAATCCCTTTTCATCCTTCTGAGATTTGAAATACTTGGCCTCCCCTAGGGTTCATTTTACCCACTGGTTTATAAACTAAATCGTGATACACTTTACCATAACAACGAGTGATGCAGGAGCCAAACCCCTCCCATAAGCGCCATGTTCCAATAAAGCTCATTATGGCTCGATCGGGACAGGGATGGCGAAGACTCAAAATCAATCTTACCCTTCTTTCAGTCAAAATCCGAAACAGGGACTTGTCACGTCAAACTTTCGGCGTGACTGAGTCGAGAACACCCATCATCAGTACCAACCGCTCTCCTATGAGCATACCTAGTATGGCTCCAGTGTGTTGGGAGTCAGGATCGAGGCAGGGACTAAGTGTCTCTACTTCTTCCTCTTTTCCTTCACTGGTGCTATCCTCCGTCTCCCTTTCTTAGTTTTCCCAGCACCAGATCCATCCTGGTGCTTTCACTTCTCCCTCTTTTGCTCCTTTTTCTTTCTTTTCATCTCTTCTCTCTTCTTCTCCTCCTTCTTTACTCATGTCCTCCATCTTCTTCATTGATTTCTTCCTTACTATTTCCTTCTCCTTCATTTTTTCCCAAAGAAGGTTCTTATCGTAATATGAGCAGTATTGAGGCAGAGATTGTAGAGACTTTGAAGACGAGTTTAAAAGACGCCTGACAGTTTACTTATCTGTACTACGGATGTAATTGTTGCTTAGGCAGTTCACATTTTGTATAGGCTCGTTTGAGCCCCTTTTTGTACGTTGTAATAATTTTTCGTATTAATAAAAATTGTTGTTATTTTATTTCGCATGTTTTGTCTCTATGCCTTCTTTTTTTTTTTTTAAATTTACAAACGCTGTTCGGCACAATAATGTAGCATCTAAACCAATGACGACTAAGACCAAAATACTTGATAATAAAAAGATGTCGTCATAACTTTAATAGAAATGCTTGGCACAATAAGGCCGACCAGTGAAAAGTAATACTTACCCCCTGCTAGCCGAGGAGAAAAACGAAGGTTTGATGCCGTGTGAGGAATAACCATTTGAAGATATATCACCCACCAAATGAACAGCCTTCTTATACGACTAAATGCTGGGGCGTTCCACCACCTTCCTTACACCTTTATTGGCCTTAACCTTTTATGGTGTTTAAGCCGTGGATGAAGTGACCTGACATTTTTATCAAGTAACCCATCTTTACGAAATTCAAACCTTTTCTTATCAAAGTATTTGGTTTCCCCATTGGCTTGGGTCCGAGGACCATACAAGGCCTTGGTTCTGTCCAAAACTTGTAATAATTATAATTTTTTGTACTTGGTTTTCCCATAGGCTTGGGTCCGAAGACCATGCAAGGCCTTGGTTCTGTCCAAAACTTGTAATTTTTTTATGTACTTGGTTTCCCCATAGGCTTGAGTCCGAGGACCATGCAAGGCCTTGGTTCTGTCCAAAACTTGTAATTTTTTTATGTACTTGGTTTCCCCATAGGCTTGAGTCCGAGGACCATGCAAGGCCTTGGTTCTGTCCAAAACTTGTAATAATTATAATTTTTTGTACTTGGTTTTCCCATAGGCTTGGGTCCAAGGACCATGCAAGGCCTTGGTTCTGTCCCTGGGCTCCTATGCTGAACGGGCCTGGGCCGCGAATTTACTGGGCCCGCAAATTAAGAGGTATTTCCGTAGTCTTTGATCACGCGGTACTTTTTGGCGTCCCAGTGTTCGAGGTGCGCCTTCTCGAGACTCCTTTAGCCTCAGGGTTGCAGACGACGTTGGAAATCGAGCCAGAGACATTTTGTTTGTAGCGTTCCTTGGGACGCCGCGTGAGTAAAATGCCTCCACCTTATCTCTTAAATAAATAGGAGAGAAAGTCGCTTTACTTTCGCACAAATCCTTCAATCTTCTCTCCTAGTACATCATGTTCGAAGCGAGGGTTGGGGCAAAAGAGCTCTCTCCGCCACAAAGGCGCCGTGTCCTCCTGAGACTCCAGATGGTGAGGCACGGGCAAAGGAGGCACAAATTCAAGAGAATATTCCAGTTTGACAGAGGGGAAAGGGTGTTTCTCCCTCTTTTAGTCAAAATCCGAAGCAGGTTCTGTTCATGCCAAATTTTTGGTGTGTCAGAAGAAAGATTCTCCGCCCCCAGCGCCTCTGCCTTGTTGCAGGCAAATTTTTGGTGAAGGCTCCTCAGCTTCCGGCTCCCTGCATCTTTCCCTCAGCGGTGTGAGGCTTAAGTCGGGTTCTTTTGCTGCCTGAGTTATGGGCGTGCAAAAGCATTGAGGAGGAATAAGGTCTCGAGGCAGTAGCCAACTTCTCCTCTGTGCTACCTCCTCGGCTTTATCTTCACTCTCTTGTATTTTTCGTTACTTACGTAGTTAGCTTCAATGTAAGTTTTGTTTCAGCTTTTCATTGTACACTGTACTGTTCCTTTGTCTTAATAAAATATGTGTCTATTTCTCTATACATATCTTTCTTCTCCGTAACAACTACTTTATGCATGAATATTAAATATAAGCTTGCCCTTAATGATATTCCAGGCAGAAAAATGCTTTAACACAGATTCCAACTAGTTTAAACTTACAAATATTATCAAGCATAACAAGGTTAATTCTCAATAAATTAAACTCTTGGAACTAACCGGGATAACTGCTGAGTGCTGCGCGATGCATGCTAGAGCGATGTCCGAGAACGATAAACTCTAAATAATTCGTCCGAGAGGGTAGCCGAGTAGCGAGGGACTTTGGTTGTGCTTTTGGGTAATATGTTGTGCTGTATCGCATCAACCCCTTTGATACTGGGGATCCGAGGGTAGACCAAGGAATCCGCGCAATCAAGGTATTAACCCATCTGTTAACGCGGAGTTCTCTTCGGATGGATTTTGAGGTTTATGTGCCATAGTTTTTTTTTTTTTTTTTTTTTTTTTTTTTTTTTTTAAATAGTTGGTTCCTCATCCAAGTAGTTGGTTTCCCCATAGGCTTGAGTCCGAGGACTATGCAATGCCCTAGTTCTGTCCAAAACTTAGTTTTCCTCATCCAGGTAGTTGGTTTCCCCATAGGCTTGAGTCCGTGGACCATGCAATGCCTGGTTCTGTCCAAAACCTAGTTTTCCTCATCCAGGCAGTTGGTTTCCCCATAGGCTTGAGTCCGAGGACTATGCAATGCCTGGTTCTGTCCAAAACCTAGTTTTTCCTCATCCAGGCAGTTGGTTTCCCATAGGCTTGAGTCCGAGGACTATGCAATGCCCTGGTTCTGTCCAAAACCTAGTTTTCCTCATCCAAGTAGTTGGTTTCCCCATAGGCTTGAGTCCGAGGACTATGCAATGCCCTGATTCTGTCCAAAACTTAGTTTTCCTCATCCAGGTAGTTGGTTTCCCTATAGGCTTGAGTCCGAGGACTATGCAATGCTCTGGTTCTGTCCAAAACCTAGTTTTCCTCATCCAGGTAGTTGGTTTCCCCATAGGCTTGAGTCTGTGGACCATGCAATGCCCTGGTTCTGTCCAAAACCTAGTTTTCCTCATCCAAGTAGTTGGTTTCCCCATAGGCTTGAGTCCGTGAACCATGCAATGCCCTGGTTCTATCCAAAACTAGTTTTCCTTATCCAGGTAGTTGGTTTCCCCATAGGCTTGAGTCCGAGGACCATGCAATGCCCTGGTTCTGTCCAAAACCTAGTTTTCCTCATCCAGGCAGTTGGTTTCCCCATAGGCTTGAGTCCGAGGACTATGCAATGCCCTGGTTCTGTCCAAAACCTAGTTTTCCTCATCCAGGCAGTTGGTTTCCCCATAGGCTTGAGTCCGAGGACTATGCAATGCCCTGATTCTGTCCAAAACCTAGTTTTCCTCATCCAGGCAGTTGGTTTCCCCATAGGCTTGAGTCCGTGGACCATGCAATGCCCTGGTTCTGTCCAAAACCTAGTTTTCCTCATCCAGGCAGTTGGTTTCCCCATAGGCTTGAGTCCGTGGACCATGCAATGCCCTGGTTCTGTCCAAAACCTAGTTTTCCTCATCCAGGCAGTTGGTTTCCCCATAGGCTTGAGTCCGAGGACTATGCAATGCCCTGATTCTGTCCAAAACCTAGTTTTCCTCATCCAGGCAGTTGGTTTGCCCATAGGCTTGAGTCCGTGGACCATGCAATACCCTGGTTCTGTCCAAAACCTAGTTTTCCTCATCCAGGCAGTTGGTTTCCCCATAGGCTTGAGTCCGAGGACTATGCAATGCCCTGGTTCTGTCCAAAACCTAGTTTTCCTCATCCAGGCAGTTGGTTTCCCCATAGGCTTGTGTCCGTGGACCATGCAATGCCTTGGTTCTGTCCAAAACCTAGTTTTCTCTTTGTGTGGGATCTTGGCTTTAGGGGAATTAGCTCCTCAGCCAAGCCCCTAGAGTTTATCCATATGATTAACGCTATCAAGTGCCTAGTTTGCTCTTTACGGGGGACGTTGGCTTTTAGGGAGTTAGCTCCTCAGCCAAGCCCCTAGTCAAGAAACGTAGCCCCTAGCAGAACTTTATACTAGAACTCTATAACCAACGGTTAGAAATAACGAAGAAACTCTATCGACCCACATCCTATACCAACACACAAGCCTTCCCCACAGACGGCGCCAATTGTAAGGACACGATTCGTGGCGGACCATAACAGTGTCGGGTTCGCACGTGAAAAGGCCCTAACAATATCATTTGTAGAGCGTGGGTTTGGAAGGCTAGGCCTTGATCGATAGGCGGTGGGTTTTTCGTGGTGTTCATACAAGTTTAAGTTTTCCTTCACCCCTGGAGTCTTTCCCCTGGAGGTGGGCTGGGAGGCTCTGGTTTTTGGCCATTTTTCCCAACCCCCTTC